>NC_068939.1:146729214-147029214 GCF_016801865.2 Culex pipiens pallens
ATATCTTGGCATTCTTTTTTAAAACTAAAATTACAAAAATTGTCGATGATTGAATACACAGTTTATGTTTTTTTTTATTTGTTTCACCAAAATCCTCGGAACGTTTGAAAATTGCCAAAAACCATCAAAAAACCTTTTTTTCGGCATTTTCATTTTTAAATCCTTTAGTTTAGAAGTTTAGAGCACATTTGAAAAAAAAAAACAGTTTCAGTAAATGATTTTTGTATTTTTAAGGTGAGTTGCTCCACCCTGCATTTTTCGTTAGTCTTTTTGTAACATCTTAGGATCTTTTTACAAAAAAAATGAACGCAAAAAAATTTTAAGCTCACCCTTAAATTTGACTTTTAAACTTGAAAATCAAAACAAAATGTATTTTTTTCGGAAAGCCCGTCAAATTTCCTACAAGTTTGTCTTTGACCAATTTTTGATACGATGCAACGGATTCGAAATACAGAGTATTTAAATTGCGAAATGCAAAAATATTCAAAACACTTACACCCTTCTCAAATGTCATTATCGAGTGAAACTGGCTCCATATACATACACAAAAATGGCTTATATAAGCGTAGGATAACATGACTCCAAAGTTTCATTGAAATCGGTGAGGGTCCGGTACAACGGATTCCTTTTGTTGACTTGAAATTCCTTTATACCAATATTTTGATGAAGGTTGGGGGTGGTACTTAGAAAACTTCAATTTTCCTGTTGTTTTTTTTTTTCTTTCATTAAGCTGCTGTTTTTCTGCAGCCAGAGGTTCAATCTTCAATGTCTTCTAGACAACTTTGAATCTTTTTTTTTACCTTTCAAAAATCATATTTTCAGAAACGATCATCCACGGTCACTTTTTTAAAAATTCACACTATCGGTTTTGTGTGAAATTTCGATTTTTCCAAAAATCACAATTCTGAGCAATTCTCTACGAAATCGGATTTTTTTGGCAATTTTAATTTTTGGATTTTTTATCCGGCTGAAACTTTTTTGGTACCTTCAGTATGCCCAAAGAAGCTAATTTGCATCATTAGTTTGTTTATATAATTTTCCATACAAATTTGGCAGCTGAGCA
Source organism: Culex pipiens pallens (assembly GCF_016801865.2). NCBI lineage: Eukaryota > Metazoa > Arthropoda > Insecta > Diptera > Culicidae > Culex > Culex pipiens. The sequence goes on from NC_068939.1 coordinate 146,730,278, forward strand.
ATTTTCTACCAAAACCGGAAATGGATTTCATTTGTATTTTTTGATTTGGCTCAAACTTTGTGGGGGCCTTCCCTATAACCAAATAAGGTATTTGGTGTCATTGGTTCACCCATACAAGTCTCCATACAATTTTGGCTGCTGTCCATACAAAAATGGTATGTAAATATTCAAACAGCTGTAACTTTTGAGTGAATTTTCTGATCATTGTGTCTTGGACAAAGTTGTAGGTATTGTTGAGGACTTTTGAGAAAAAATAGGTACACGGAAAAAAATAGCAGATTTCTTAATAAATTTTTTTACACTGAAACTCAATTTCCCAAAATACGTATTTTTTTGATTTTCGAGATTTTTTTATGTTTTAGGGGACAAATATCCGCAACTTTTGAGCCATAGAGAAACATGGTCAAAAAAACTGCCGCAAAGTAATGAATTTTTGAAAAAATAGTGATTTTTGGAAAAAATCAAGGTTTCATGATTAAACAAGTTTGACATTATTTCTTTATGCAAAATTGAATTTGCAATCGAAAAGTACTTTACAGATTTTTTGATTAAGGGCTCTGTTTTCAAGATGTAACCACCGAAAGTTTGATTTTAACGAAATATTTGCAGTTTTTTAATTTTTAAAAATAATTACCATGAATAACCATTTCTAAAAATATTTTTTTTTGAAAAGTTCAGAAAATTTGCTATATAATTGTGTAAGAGACATTGAAGATTGAACCTCGGGTTGCTGAGATAGAGCCGCTTTAAGAAAAAGAAACACGAAAATTGAAGTTTTCTAAATCTCACCAAAACAACCCACCATTTTCTAATGACGATATCTCAGCAACTAATGGTTCGATTTTCAATGTTAAAACATGAATGATTCGTGAAATTTTCCGATCTTTTCGAAAAAAATATTTTGAAAACTTTTAAATCAAGACTAGCATTTGAAATTGGCGTAATATTCAATGTTTGGCCCTTTTAAATTGTTAATCTTTATTTAAAAAATTTCAAAATATTTTTTTCGAAAAGATCGGAAAATTTCACGAATGTTTCATGCATAAACATTGAAAACCAATCATTAGTTGCTGAGATATCGTCATTAGAAAATGGTGGGTTGTTTTGGTGAGATTTAGAAAACTTCAATTTTCGTGTTTCTTTTTCTTAAAGCAGCCTGAGGTCCAAATGTTAATGTGTCTGGAACAATTTTATAGCAAATTTTCTGAACTTTTCAAAAAAAATATTTTCAAAAAATGGTCACTCATGGTCATTTTAAATTTAAAAAAAAAATCGAAAATCTGCATATATTTCGCCAAAATCAAACTTTCGGTGGTTATATCTTGAAAACAGAGCCCTTTATCAAAAAATCTGTAAAATACTTTTCGATTGCAATTAAATTTTGCATTAAAAAATAATGTCAACTTGTTATTGCATGAAACTTCGTTTTTTTCCAAAAATCACAGTTTTTTCAAAAATTCATAACTCGGCGGCAGATTTTTTGACCATGTTTCTCTAAGGCTGAAAAGTTGTGGATTTTGGTCCCCTAAAACATATAAAAAAATCTCGAAAATAAAGAAAACGAATTTTGGGAAATTGAGTTTTATTGAAAAAAAAAGTTGATAAAAAATCTGAAATTTTTTTGATCAGAAAATTCAGTCAAAAGTTACAGCTGTTTGAATATTTACATACCATTTTTGTATGGACAGTTGCCAAAATTGTATGGAGACTTGTATGGGTGAACCAATGATGCAAAATAGCTTATTTGGTCATAGGGAAGGCCCCCACAAAGTTTGAGTCAAATAAAAAAATACAAAAAATAAAAATGGTCGAAATCGAAAATTGATTTTTTTTTCTTAAAAGGTTTCAACTTCAAACGGAGCCCCTTTATAAGTAAGATTGTAAAGTAGTACTTTACGATTCCAAATTCGATATGTGTGTTTGTGTGTGTGTGTGTGTCCAATCCAATACCCGCTAACCGGTAGCGATATTATGGGAAAGCATAATTTGTATCAGACTTTGTTTATGCCGAATGCTGATACAACTTATCTCAGTCCCGGGTATTAGGTGGTGATAGCCCTCGCGCTGCTTCCAACGACCCATTTCAGAATGACAGAGCTCCTAGCAGTCCAATTTCGAGGTCGCTGGGCATTGTTTGGCCCCGCCTAAACATAGAAGCAAGCACCTGAAGGAAACTCGATCTATATTTAGACTTCCAATCCCGTCAGGCAATTCAGGGATCGGCGCGTATTTGATATGAGAAGATGTTTCAACACTACGGATCAATTCACTGCTAAAGCCGACTGCTTAGCGTCCCAGATCACCAATCCAGAGGTGTGAGTTCGAATCTCACCTGATTCTTTTTCGTTTTTGTTCATATTCATAGTTCAAATTCTTGATTCCAAATTTCAAGTGTACCGACCGGGATTTGAGCCCAGGACCTTTCGATTGTGAGGCAGAAGCCGTAACAATTAAGCCACGGAGCCGGTACTACTTTACGATTCCAAATTCGATATTACGTCGAAAAAAGAAGTAAATTTTACATATTTCTTTTTTTTCGACTTGGCTAATACTTTTCAAGGGACACCCCTTAATAATTATACTTATGCTCTACTAAGCTTGTTGCAAAGTGTAAAGTCAAGTGTACTGCAGCTTTAGAGCTCATGTGGTTGTACCATGTGTGTATGGCGCATTGTTCATGTGTGCAGGCTGATGTAATCCATCATTTATTCATTTCTAATAAACGAAAATTACTCATCGTGCAGAGCCACATTCGAAGCGGTTGAGTAAAGCCAAGAGCCGCTTGTCTATCGACACAAACACACACACATACACACACACACACACGCAGATAGGGGTTAATTTTGCTAGATGCGTTTGCCCTGTTCCTGTACTACTAGAAATGGAAATCTAATCCACTCTGCGGCGATATCGACTTCACCACATATTAGGTTCCAGAATCATCGGTTGATGCCACTGTTGGCAGATTCAAGCATTAGCCAGCGGCAGCGGCTTCAAGCTAGGACAAAGAAATCGGAGCCCTTATTGGAACGCAAATTGTTGATTCGAGGCTATTCATTCGAAAGGTCGAAATATGTTTTCAAAAAATCTTTAATGCAAATTTAAATCATTATTTTTTCAACAAATTATCAAACTGATAAAAAATGAACTTTCTAGTCTTGCAACCTTATCAGCTTCATCTATAGTGTGTGTGGTATGGTGGTCTAGTGGCGTCAAAACAAAAGCCCCGACATCAGCACAATAATGACGCATAATTATCCGAGTTTGCTTTTGTTTCAGCCAGCTCGGCGGCGGCGGTGGCGACGGCGTCCGACAGTTGTTCGTGCCGGCCAGAAGTCACATCTAATGAAAGGGATCATCTTTGATTGCGCAATTAGGGACCTCATTTGGGATTGCAAGTTTGAACTTGGATAGAGGGGAGGGAAAATGAGCCTAGGTTTTGCGTTGTGGGTTTATTTTAGATTGTTAGATTTTTGATTCTAGTACATCTATTTATTTATTTTATAATAGTTATCCTTGAAACATAAGTTTAATCCAGTTTATTGTCTTAGTTTGCCTTATGATTTTGTTTGCACTTTTAAAAGAATTTTCAAACAAAATCACAATAAACACACAAAACTGCACGATTTTAAACATGGTCCTGCATTTAATTTATCGCTTAGCCAGACTCTCACTCCCGCGCTGGATCAAAGTGTTTAATTACGGACATCCCAGCCGGTTCCGGTTCCGGAAGTTAAACCGGAATTCGATGACGTTTGCGTTTGTCAATAGAAAATTAATTAAACCACCCTCGATTTTCCAGCTCCCAGCTTGCCCCCCGCTGACCGACAACCCCCTCCTTGAAGTGCGTGATGCATGGCATGACGCGTCGGTCCTCACACGTGGGGAAATGATGCACTTTATTATGGACGTGAAAGCGATTTGATCTGCTTAATTAAGTTCCAAGCCGGGGGCGGCAGCACAAATAGGGGTGGCGAGATCCGGGGATAAGCACGGAAAATTTACTTCAGATTTATGTTGCTTTATGTTAATAATGGATTTTTCTTCATGAGAACCAAGATTTAGTCCAGACTCGATTACACTGATCTACAAAAACTGACAAAAATAAATATATTCTTTATCGAAAAAATATAGAAATACTTTCAAATATTCTGTCATTTTACGTAATTCAACTGTAAAAATATAAAGCAATTCCAAATCAAATAAGGTATCGGTTATACCGGACCCTCTCCAATTTCTATGAAACTTTGTTGACATGTTATCCTACATGTAAGCGTTTTGTGTATATGGAGCCAGTTTCACTCGAAAATGACATTTGAGAAGGGCGTTAGTGGGCTTTCCAAAAAAAAAATACACTGAAAGAAAAAAAAAACACGCCACATTTATAAGATTTTTTGATTTTTAGGTCTAAAAGTTAAATTTGAAGGTAAGCCCTCGATTTTTTTTCCTTAAATTTTTTGTGGACATAACCTAAAATGTTACAAAAAGACTCAAGAAAAAAGTTAGGATTGAGCAACTCTCATAAAAAATACAAAAATCATTAACAATTTATTTTTTTTGGAAAAGTGCTCTAAACGTCAAAAACCAAACAAGGGAATCGATTCTCCAGACAATTTTGTACAAAAGTTACCATATTGACCATTGCCCTATATTCAATCGTTGTAAAGTTACAGTGGTTTAAAAAAATGTTGTAAATTTTTTGTTGTTGTGATTTTTGGCAATTTCTATATGACAGATTTGATTTTTCAGTCTCGAAAATATTGTTACCGAGAGATCTAATATACTATCCAGGCTACTACCACCCACTGCACTACACTGAAAAAAATATTCTGATTTCAGTTGTGAGCAATGTTATAAGCTTATATCTGTTAACCCATACTTCCAATTGAAATGTTGGTGCTTACATTTTTGCGATTATCCCCATATAAACTTCAACGATAAAAAGTGACCCCTAAACCTTATCCGATTTGGCTCGAAATTGACACAATTACTTATTATTGCTTAAAGAATCGAGCCAGAGGGTATCCTTGAAGTGGATTTTTTTAATTGTCATCCTACTGGACAGCCTAAAAGTGAGCAAATTGAATTCATATGTAAAATCGATAATGGCTTCATTTGAAAAATAGCAATTAAATACAGAAGTTTATTAACTTGGAATAATATAAATGTAAATTTGAGGATGAGTGCAAACATAAATTTTACTAACAAAATTGTTCTTCTGAAATCTGACGATTTTTTTTTATTTCTGTTTCAACAATGTACATTGAGAGAATTAAACAAAATAATTATCAATGTTTTCGATTATCCCCATATAAACTTCAACAATAAAAAGTGACCCCTAAACCTTAACCGATTTGGCTCGAAATTGACACAATTACTTATTATTGCTTAAAGAATCGAGCCAGAGGGTATCCTTGAAGTAGATTTTTTTAATTGTCATCCTACTGGACAGCCTAAAAGTGAGCAAATTGAATTCATATGTAAAATCGATAATGGCTTCATTTGAAAAATAGCAATTAAATACAGAAGTTTATTAACTTGGAATAATATAAATGTAAATTTGAGGATGAGTGCAAACATAAATTTTACTAACAAAATTGTTCTTCTGAAATCTGACGATTTTTTTTTTATTTCTGTTTCAACAATGTACATTGAGAGAATTAAACAAAATAATTATCAATGTTTTCGTAATTAACTAACTTTTGAAACATTTCCGTACTAACTTTTCAACAGGGCGAAACCTTATTTGTAATCAAACTGTCTATCCCTCTTGCTCGAGCGACAGTCCATGTTGAGTTAGTAAAGGATATGTTGCTTGTTTACATCCAAGTTTTTGCCCCATTGAAGATCAACTACGGATTTCAAAATTTGTTGAAAATTACTTTTTAAGGTACTCCGATCATTTCTCTGCCAAGCTCATTATGATTTCATACCACTCTGTTTGTATTTAATTCGTATTTTTCATTTTGCAATAAAAAATCTTCATCTTCGATGTCAATGTCAATGTCAATATGTTTGCGGTATCCGGGCAAATGTGAACATGTTAGTGATGTAATTTAAACAAATTTGAATGTTAAATTTAATGATTTTCCTACTACTGAGTAGGTGTCAAAGTCGGAGTGGGAGTCGGTTGGAGCTGAAAGCCGGAGTCGGAGTTAACCAAACTTTTGTTACCAGATTGGTGTAGCAGTTAAAGTGCTTCCTAGGGTGGTTCAAAATTGAGTTTTACTGAACATAAATCATAAATGTATGGATTGAACGAAAACTAGAGCAGCCGAAAAACGTATTTTCATCAATAAAAAAACACTAAAAAGGTTTTAAAAACTCTCTCATTTTCCGTTAGTCGAGTGTACAAAAATTTGGAACATGTCATTTTAAGGAAAATTTAATGTACTTTTCGAGTCTACATTGACCCAGAAGGGTCATTTTTTCATTTAGAACAAAATTTTTCATTTTAAATTTTCTTGTTTTTTCTAACTTTGTAGGGTTATTTTTTAGAGTGTAACAATGTTCTACAAAATTGTAGAACAGACAATTACAAAAATTTTGATATATAGACATAAGGGGTTTGCTTATAAACATCACGAGTTATCGCGATTTTACGAAAAAAAGTTTTGAAAAAGTTGGTCGTCATCGATCATGGCCGTTCATGGTCACCCGCGACCCGGCACGGACGACGAAACAAAGAGAAACGTGAAAAGTAACTTTTTCAAAACTTTTTTTTCGTCAAATCGCGATAACTCGTGATGTTTATAAGCAAACCCCTTATGTCTATAAATCAAAATTTTTGTAATTGTCTGCTCTACAACTTTGTAGAACATTTCTACACTCTAAAAAATAACCCTGCAAAGTTAGGAGAAACAAGAAATTTTTAAATGAAAAATTTTGTTCTAAATGAAAAAATTGACCCTTCTGGGACAATGTAGATTCGAAAAGTACATTAAATTTACCACAAAATGACATGTTCCAAAAATTTTTACAGTTAAGGAACGGAAAATGGGAGAATTTTTAAAACTATTTTAGTCTTTTTTTCGATGAAAAACACGTTTTTTTTGGAATTCTGAGTACGCCATCAAATCGGGCGTCTAATTTTACATAAAAGTCCCTTTGACACCAAATTTCTATCTCATCACCGTTTCAGGCTGCAAATTATTGAAAAACACCTCTTTTTTCGCATGCTCAAAAATGGAAGGGGTCGTACCGCCCCTCCGTCACGAGATATAAAAAAACGGACCTCGGAATCGTGATCAGGGACAAAAGTTACCCCTTAGGACAAAGTTTCACGCAAATCGAAAAGGGGTCGGGGCTACTTTTCCCGATTTCGTGTGAGTTGGTAGAGAATTACCCAACAATGAAAAATAAAATTTCGTGTTTTTTCTAACTTTGCAGGGTTATTTTTTAGAGTGTAGTAATGTTGCACAAAGTTGTAGAGCAGACAATTACAAAAAAAATGATATGTGTATATAGGGTGTTTGCTTATAAACATCACGAGCTATTGTAATTTTACAAAAAAAAAGTTTTCCCGAGCAGACGGAAATAGCTTGGGAATAACATTTTTGATATTTAAAAATAGTAAGCCAATAACATTTCATGTTATTTATGACAAGATTTGTTATTCGTCGTTATGATTTTTTTTTGTTTTTGGATTGTTATTGTAATAACGGACCAATATCACTTTTAGTTAATCTTCGAACAAATCTTTGTTATTATTTTTTGTTATTTTAACAACTAATCCGATGATCCCAATAACAGTTGACGGTATTCTTCCATAACAAAAAATGTTATTTCCGAGTTGTTTGTACTTTCAACCAATATCAGACCAATAACAAATTTCGTTATGATAACATAATTTGTTATTAAACTCTTATGCAAAAATGGATTTTTCAAGAAGATTCCATAACACTTTTTGTTATTTTAACAGTATTTTTAATTGAAATGGCATGAATTTTGTTATTACCGTCTACCCGTGTTGTAAAAGTTGATCGTCGTTGATCATGGCCGTTCATGGTCACCCGCGACAGACACGGACGACGAAACAAAGAGAAACGCAAAAGTAACTTTTTCAAAACTTTTTTGTTTGTAAAATCGCGATAACACGTGATGTTTATAAGCAAACCCCGTATGTTTGTATATCCAATTTTTTGTAATTGTCTGCTCTACAATTTTTGACTACTGTTACACTCTAAAAAATAACCCTGCAAAGTTAGAAAAAACACAAAATTTTAAAATGAAAAAAATTTAGTTCTAAATGAAAAAATTACCCTTCTGCGTCAATGTAGATTCGAAAAGTACATTGAATATCCCTTAAAATGGCATATTCCAAATAAATTAACAGTCAAGTAACGGGAAATATGAGAATTTTTAAAACTTTTTCAGGGTTTTTTCGATGAAAAATAAGTTTATTTTTCGGAATTCTGAGCACGCCATTAAATCGGGCGTCTAATTTTACTTAAAGTCTCTTTGACACAAAATGTCTATCTTATTTTTCAGGCTGCAAATTATAAAAAAACACCTCTTTTTTCTTATGTTCAAAAATGAAATGGGTCGTACCGCCCGTCCGTCACGAGATATCAATAAAGGATCATAGAGGGGTCGGGGCCACTTTTCCCGATTTCCTGTGAGTTGGTAGAGAATTATCCATGATGGTTTGCAACTTGAAACGATGTCAAAAAAAGCTAGGGAGAAATTTTAGTTCAAGCAAAACAATGTTACATTTTTTGTGTTTAGGGGTGTTCAAATTCGTTTAGGTGTACTTTGTTTAAATCTGCATTTTCCATACTGTTTTAAAAGAGGAATAGCTTATAACTATTTTTGACACATTAGCATTTTTTGTGAATGAATCCTAGGTCAACCTTTATAGATTTGTGGTTTCAGAGATATCGCAGTTTCAAAATGGAGATTTTCACATACTTGATAGCAAGTTAAACTTTACAGAATTTGTTTTTCAAAAGTCTTACTATTCGATTCCGATTCGATATTATCCGGCGCCGTCGCTCCGTGCCGTACTCAAACATTAAGGAGCCCAGGGCGGCGAAGTCCTTGTAGTTAAAAGGAAGACACTGGTGGTTGGTACTAGCAATGGTGGCCGACAGCTATAAAGTCAACTTCGTTTTTACTATTCGATTCTGTTATTTTTTGTTTTGAAATGAAGGCTGTTTTATCGTACGAGAATGACAGAAAAAGCAAGTAGTTTTGAGACAGCATGGCAAAAACAATTTTTCCGTGCTTAAATTTCCAGAAACGGGAATCTTGCTTCCCGTTGAGTAGTGCAGCTCTGCAGGGACACCCGCGTCGCTTACAGCCATCGCCGGTCCAGTGTTCAAAGCTGTAGTAAATTATTACGACTGAGCGATCTTCAATTAGGTTGACGCGCCCAAGGTGTTCAGCGTCACGTCCGGCGACGGAATTAATTTACCCAGTGTGCGGCGCAATCAACTGTGTGCGTTTGACGGATCAATCAGTTTCTGTGTGGCGTGGCTTCCAAGAAGAGGCGAGTAATTTCGCCATGTCAACAACAGTTTAAATAAACACGGTTCGCTTTAAACGCTGCCAGCCTGAGTGACTCATTCGGAAACTCTTTGGTGAAATTTCAAGGTGTTGCAAAATGCGTTCATTCTCATTCGCCTGAAATTTATTTTATGATATTCAGACGGGGAAAAAAATTAAACAAGCAAAAAACAGGCCAACCCGCTCGCAGGTGTAAACTCACTCTCGTCGTATATTTAATCCTGGGTTTCACTTCCCCAGGCCTGTACGAGCCAACAGGCAGCAGCCATTTCCGAAAGGTGTTTCCGCCCATTTATTTCCGTTAGCGAAAATGTGACTGAGTGCTGAAAGTTGGATTTTAGTCCGTCCATTGGGCTACAAAGGTGACACGGGGTGCACCTGTGATGGTGGAAAAGGGGTACGGGATAATTGGAGTTAGGTGAACCGTTTGAATTATTTTTCAAGGTTTATGGAGTGTCCAGTAATATCTAGGTCGTACCCTTTGGCAAAGTTTTTTCTATATTGAAAAAATAAAAACATCAGTGAAATTTTCCTAAATTAATTGTGCAAAACAATATTTTTGTGGCTCGGAGGAGTGGACTTTCTAAATCTAAAGTTGTCAGAGGTTCAGTTGTCTCCAATTGTCCCACAAAATCCACAGTATAGCCATCATAAACAAATTAAAAAAAAGCATACCTTGCCCTTGCCAAATCTAACGCACTTTGTCACCAACACACACACACACACATACACCAAGCACCTGGTGATATATTCGTCATCATTTGGAATGTCGTCCGTTTCTGAACTCTGTCCACCACATTGGATGGCCCGAGGCCACAAAAATCAGAGGGGAGACATATTTTGAAGTTGGAGTTGGTTTTTTTGTCCCCCCATCCTGTTCCAGAGGACCTCTACTACACCGTACTTGGGTCGTGTTAAAGTGGCCCTTGTTTTCCGGGCAGGCCCACAGGCAGGGGTGTGCTTATGGGTAGATTTGAGTAGATGACATCTACTTAGCTGTTTGCTCTAATTTATTTATTTTTATATGGAAAAATATTCAAGTTAAACAATATTTTTGACCAAAATAGGGCTTTCACCAAGTTTCACCAATTTATTGGCTCAATTTTGAAGCGCCCTTTAGTTTTTTTTCAAGTCATTTGCACTTTTTCTGGAAAGTCAACCGAACATTTCAGTGTCCTAGTGAAGTGCTGTCGCAGTTAGTCGCAAAGTCGCCAAGTCGAGGAGCGATTTTTTTTTGAAAATTTGACTAGAGGCGCCCCTAAGACTTAAAAAAATGTATAAAAATTCTCGATATGAAAATTTGACTGGAGGCGCCCCTACGACTTAAAAAAATGTATTAAAATTCTCAATATGAAAATTTGACTGGAGGCGCCCCTACGACTTAAAAAAATGTATAAAAATTCTCAATATAAAAATTTGACTGGAGGCGCCCCTACGACTTAAAAAAATGTATTATAATTCTCAATATGAAAATTTGACTGGAGGCGCCCCTACGACTTAAAAAAATGTATTAAAATTCTCAATATGAAAATTTGACTGGAGGCGCCCCTACGACTTAAAAAAATGTATAAAAATTCTCAATATGAAAATTTGACTGGAGGCGGCCCTACGACTTAAAAAAATGTATTATAATTCTCAATATGAAAATTTGACTGGAGGCGGCCCTACGACTTAAAAAAATGTATTATAATTCTCAATATGAAAATTTGACTGGAGGCGCCCCTACGACTTAAAAAAATGTATAAAAATTCTCAATATAAAAATTTGACTGGAGGCGCCCCTACGACTTAAAAAAATGTATTATAATTCTCAATATGAAAATTTGACTGGAGGCGCCCCTACGACTTAAAAAAATGTATTAAAATTCTCAATATGAAAATTTGACTGGAGGCGCCCCTACGACTTAAAAAAATGTATAAAAATTCTCAATATGAAAATTTGACTGGAGGCGGCCCTACGACTTAAAAAAATGTATTATAATTCTCAATATGAAAATTTGACTGGAGGCGCCCCTACGACTTAAAAAAATGTATAAAAATTCTCAATATAAAAATTTGACTGGAGGCGGCCCTACGACTTAAAAAAATGTATTATAATTCTCAATATGAAAATTTGACTGGAGGCGCCCTTATGGCTGAAAAAAAAATGAACAGGGGTGTGCTTATGGGTAGATTTGAGTAGATGACATCTACTTAGCTGTTTGCTCTAATTTATTTATTTTTATATGGAAAAATATTCAAGTTAAACAATATTTTTGACCAAAATAGGGCTTTCACCAAGTTTCACCAATTTATTGGCTCAATTTTGAAGCGCCCTTTAGTTTTTTTTCAAGTCATTTGCACTTTTTCTGGAAAGTCAACCGAACATTTCAGTGTCCTAGTGAAGTGCTGTCGCAGTTAGTCGCAAAGTCGCCAAGTCGAGGAGCGATTTTTTTTTGAAAATTTGACTAGAGGCGCCCCTAAGACTTAAAAAAATGTATAAAAATTCTCGATATGAAAATTTGACTGGAGGCGCCCCTACGACTTAAAAAAATGTATTAAAATTCTCAATATGAAAATTTGACTGGAGGCGCCCCTACGACTTAAAAAAATGTATAAAAATTCTCAATATAAAAATTTGACTGGAGGCGCCCCTACGACTTAAAAAAATGTATTATAATTCTCAATATGAAAATTTGACTGGAGGCGCCCCTACGACTTAAAAAAATGTATTAAAATTCTCAATATGAAAATTTGACTGGAGGCGCCCCTACGACTTAAAAAAATGTATAAAAATTCTCAATATGAAAATTTGACTGGAGGCGGCCCTACGACTTAAAAAAATGTATTATAATTCTCAATATGAAAATTTGACTGGAGGCGCCCCTACGACTTAAAAAAATGTATAAAAATTCTCAATATAAAAATTTGACTGGAGGCGGCCCTACGACTTAAAAAAATGTATTATAATTCTCAATATGAAAATTTGACTGGAGGCGCCCTTATGGCTGAAAAAAAAAAATGAACAGGGGTGTGCTTATGGGTAGATTTGAGTAGATGACATCTACTTAGCTGTTTGCTCTAATTTATTTATTTTTATATGGAAAAATATTCAAGTTAAACAATATTTTTGACCAAAATAGGGCTTTCACCAAGTTTCACCAATTTATTGGCTCAATTTTGAAGCGCCCTTTAGTTTTTTTCAAGTCATTTGCACTTTTTCTGGAAAGTCAACCGAACATTTCAGTGTCCTAGTGAAGTGCTGTCGCAGTTAGTCGCAAAGTCGCCAAGTCGAGGAGCGATTTTTTTTTGAAAATTTGACTAGAGGCGCCCCTAAGACTTAAAAAAATGTATAAAAATTCTCGATATGAAAATTTGACTGGAGGCGCCCCTACGACTTAAAAAAATGTATTAAAATTCTCAATATGAAAATTTGACTGGAGGCGCCCCTACGACTTAAAAAATGTATTAAAATTCTCAATATGAAAATTTGACTGGAGGCGCCCCTACGACTTAAAAAAATGTATTAAAATTCTCAATATGAAAATTTGACTGGAGGCGCCCCTACGACTTAAAAAAATGTATAAAAATTCTCAATATAAAAATTTGACTGGAGGCGCCCCTACGACTTAAAAAAATGTATTAAAATTCTCAATATGAAAATTTGACTGGAGGCGCCCCTACGACTTAAAAAAATGTATAAAAATTCTCAATATAAAAATTTGACTGGAGGCGCCCCTACGACTTAAAAAAATGTATAAAAATTCTCAATATGAAAATTTGACTGGAGGCGCCCCTACGACTTAAAAAAATGTATTAAAATTCTCAATATGAAAATTTGACTGGAGGCGCCCCTACGACTTAAAAAAATGTATAAAAATTCTCAATATAAAAATTTGACTGGAGGCGCCCCTACGACTTAAAAAAATGTATTAAAATTCTCAATATGAAAATTTGACTGGAGGCGCCCCTACGACTTAAAAAAATGTATAAAAATTCTCAATATAAAAATTTGACTGGAGGCGCCCCTACGACTTAAAAAAATGTATTAAAATTCTCAATATGAAAATTTGACTGGAGGCGCCCTTATGGCTGAAAAAAAAATGAACAGGGGTGTGCTTATGGGTAGATTTGAGTAGATGACATCTACTTAGCTGTTTGCTCTAATTTATTTATTTTTATATGGAAAAATATTCAAGTTAAACAATATTTTTGACCAAAATAGGGCTTTCACCAAGTTTCACCAATTTATTGGCTCAATTTTGAAGCGCCCTTTAGTTTTTTTTCAAGTCATTTGCACTTTTTCTGGAAAGTCAACCGAACATTTCAGTGTCCTAGTGAAGTGCTGTCGCAGTTAGTCGCAAAGTCGCCAAGTCGAGGAGCGATTTTTTTTTGAAAATTTGACTAGAGGCGCCCCTAAGACTTAAAAAAATGTATAAAAATTCTCGATATGAAAATTTGACTGGAGGCGCCCCTACGACTTAAAAAAATGTATTAAAATTCTCAATATGAAAATTTGACTGGAGGCGCCCCTACGACTTAAAAAAATGTATAAAAATTCTCAATATAAAAATTTGACTGGAGGCGCCCCTACGACTTAAAAAAATGTATTATAATTCTCAATATGAAAATTTGACTGGAGGCGCCCCTACGACTTAAAAAAATGTATTAAAATTCTCAATATGAAAATTTGACTGGAGGCGCCCCTACGACTTAAAAAAATGTATAAAAATTCTCAATATGAAAATTTGACTGGAGGCGGCCCTACGACTTAAAAAAATGTATTATAATTCTCAATATGAAAATTTGACTGGAGGCGCCCCTACGACTTAAAAAAATGTATAAAAATTCTCAATATAAAAATTTGACTGGAGGCGGCCCTACGACTTAAAAAAATGTATTATAATTCTCAATATGAAAATTTGACTGGAGGCGCCCTTATGGCTGAAAAAAAAAATGAACAGGGGTGTGCTTATGGGTAGATTTGAGTAGATGACATCTACTTAGCTGTTTGCTCTAATTTATTTATTTTTATATGGAAAAATATTCAAGTTAAACAATATTTTTGACCAAAATAGGGCTTTCACCAAGTTTCACCAATTTATTGGCTCAATTTTGAAGCGCCCTTTAGTTTTTTTCAAGTCATTTGCACTTTTTCTGGAAAGTCAACCGAACATTTCAGTGTCCTAGTGAAGTGCTGTCGCAGTTAGTCGCAAAGTCGCCAAGTCGAGGAGCGATTTTTTTTTGAAAATTTGACTAGAGGCGCCCCTAAGACTTAAAAAAATGTATAAAAATTCTCGATATGAAAATTTGACTGGAGGCGCCCCTACGACTTAAAAAAATGTATTAAAATTCTCAATATGAAAATTTGACTGGAGGCGCCCCTACGACTTAAAAAAATGTATAAAAATTCTCAATATAAAAATTTGACTGGAGGCGCCCCTACGACTTAAAAAAATGTATTAAAATTCTCAATATGAAAATTTGACTGGAGGCGCCCTTATGGCTGAAAAAAAATGAACAGGGGTGTGCTTATGGGTAGATTTGAGTAGATGACATCTACTTAGCTGTTTGCTCTAATTTATTTATTTTTATATGGAAAAATATTCAAGTTAAACAATATTTTTGACCAAAATAGGGCTTTCACCAAGTTTCACCAATTTATTGGCTCAATTTTGAAGCGCCCTTTAGTTTTTTTCAAGTCATTTGCACTTTTTCTGGAAAGTCAACCGAACATTTCAGTGTCCTAGTGAAGTGCTGTCGCAGTTAGTCGCAAAGTCGCCAAGTCGAGGAGCGATTTTTTTTTGAAAATTTGACTAGAGGCGCCCCTAAGACTTAAAAAAATGTATAAAAATTCTCGATATGAAAATTTGACTGGAGGCGCCCCTACGACTTAAAAAAATGTATTAAAATTCTCAATATGAAAATTTGACTGGAGGCGCCCCTACGACTTAAAAAAATGTATAAAAATTCTCAATATAAAAATTTGACTGGAGGCGGCCCTACGACTTAAAAAAATGTATTATAATTCTCAATATGAAAATTTGACTGGAGGCGCCCCTACGACTTAAAAAAATGTATTAAAATTCTCAATATTTAAATTTGACTGGAGGCGCCCCTACGACTTAAAAAATGTATTAAAATTCTCAATATGAAAATTTGACTGGAGGCGCCCCTACGACTTAAAAAAATGTATTAAAATTCTCAATATGAAAATTTGACTGGAGGCGCCCCTACGACTTAAAAAAATGTATAAAAATTCTCAATATAAAAATTTGACTGGAGGCGCCCCTACGACTTAAAAAAATGTATTAAAATTCTCAATATGAAAATTTGACTGGAGGCGCCCCTACGACTTAAAAAAATGTATAAAAATTCTCAATATAAAAATTTGACTGGAGGCGCCCCTACGACTTAAAAAAATGTATAAAAATTCTCAATATGAAAATTTGACTGGAGGCGCCCCTACGACTTAAAAAAATGTATTAAAATTCTCAATATGAAAATTTGACTGGAGGCGCCCCTACGACTTAAAAAAATGTATAAAAATTCTCAATATAAAAATTTGACTGGAGGCGCCCCTACGACTTAAAAAAATGTATTATAATTCTCAATATGAAAATTTGACTGGAGGCGCCCCTACGACTTAAAAAAATGTATTAAAATTCTCAATATGAAAATTTGACTGGAGGCGCCCCTACGACTTAAAAAATGTATTAAAATTCTCAATATGAAAATTTGACTGGAGGCGCCCCTACGACTTAAAAAAATGTATTAAAATTCTCAATATGAAAATTTGACTGGAGGCGCCCCTACGACTTAAAAAAATGTATAAAAATTCTCAATATAAAAATTTGACTGGAGGCGCCCCTACGACTTAAAAAAATGTATTAAAATTCTCAATATGAAAATTTGACTGGAGGCGCCCCTACGACTTAAAAAAATGTATAAAAATTCTCAATATAAAAATTTGACTGGAGGCGCCCCTACGACTTAAAAAAATGTATAAAAATTCTCAATATGAAAATTTGACTGGAGGCGCCCCTACGACTTAAAAAAATGTATTAAAATTCTCAATATGAAAATTTGACTGGAGGCGCCCCTACGACTTAAAAAAATGTATAAAAATTCTCAATATAAAAATTTGACTGGAGGCGGCCCTACGACTTAAAAAAATGTATTATAATTCTCAATATGAAAATTTGACTGGAGGCGCCCTTATGGCTGAAAAAAAAAATGAACAGGGGTGTGCTTATGGGTAGATTTGAGTAGATGACATCTACTTAGCTGTTTGCTCTAATTTATTTATTTTTATATGGAAAAATATTCAAGTTAAACAATATTTTTGACCAAAATAGGGCTTTCACCAAGTTTCACCAATTTATTGGCTCAATTTTGAAGCGCCCTTTAGTTTTTTTCAAGTCATTTGCACTTTTTCTGGAAAGTCAACCGAACATTTCAGTGTCCTAGTGAAGTGCTGTCGCAGTTAGTCGCAAAGTCGCCAAGTCGAGGAGCGATTTTTTTTTGAAAATTTGACTAGAGGCGCCCCTAAGACTTAAAAAAATGTATAAAAATTCTCGATATGAAAATTTGACTGGAGGCGCCCCTACGACTTAAAAAAATGTATTAAAATTCTCAATATGAAAATTTGACTGGAGGCGCCCCTACGACTTAAAAAAATGTATAAAAATTCTCAATATAAAAATTTGACTGGAGGCGGCCCTACGACTTAAAAAAATGTATTATAATTCTCAATATGAAAATTTGACTGGAGGCGCCCCTACGACTTAAAAAAATGTATTAAAATTCTCAATATGAAAATTTGACTGGAGGCGCCCCTACGACTTAAAAAATGTATTAAAATTCTCAATATGAAAATTTGACTGGAGGCGCCCCTACGACTTAAAAAAATGTATTAAAATTCTCAATATGAAAATTTGACTGGAGGCGCCCCTACGACTTAAAAAAATGTATAAAAATTCTCAATATAAAAATTTGACTGGAGGCGCCCCTACGACTTAAAAAAATGTATTAAAATTCTCAATATGAAAATTTGACTGGAGGCGCCCCTACGACTTAAAAAAATGTATAAAAATTCTCAATATAAAAATTTGACTGGAGGCGCCCCTACGACTTAAAAAAATGTATAAAAATTCTCAATATGAAAATTTGACTGGAGGCGCCCCTACGACTTAAAAAAATGTATTAAAATTCTCAATATGAAAATTTGACTGGAGGCGCCCCTACGACTTAAAAAAATGTATAAAAATTCTCAATATAAAAATTTGACTGGAGGCGGCCCTACGACTTAAAAAAATGTATTATAATTCTCAATATGAAAATTTGACTGGAGGCGCCCTTATGGCTGAAAAAAAAAATGAACAGGGGTGTGCTTATGGGTAGATTTGAGTAGATGACATCTACTTAGCTGTTTGCTCTAATTTATTTATTTTTATATGGAAAAATATTCAAGTTAAACAATATTTTTGACCAAAATAGGGCTTTCACCAAGTTTCACCAATTTATTGGCTCAATTTTGAAGCGCCCTTTAGTTTTTTTCAAGTCATTTGCACTTTTTCTGGAAAGTCAACCGAACATTTCAGTGTCCTAGTGAAGTGCTGTCGCAGTTAGTCGCAAAGTCGCCAAGTCGAGGAGCGATTTTTTTTTGAAAATTTGACTAGAGGCGCCCCTAAGACTTAAAAAAATGTATAAAAATTCTCGATATGAAAATTTGACTGGAGGCGCCCCTACGACTTAAAAAAATGTATTAAAATTCTCAATATGAAAATTTGACTGGAGGCGCCCCTACGACTTAAAAAAATGTATAAAAATTCTCAATATAAAAATTTGACTGGAGGCGGCCCTACGACTTAAAAAAATGTATTATAATTCTCAATATGAAAATTTGACTGGAGGCGCCCCTACGACTTAAAAAAATGTATTAAAATTCTCAATATGAAAATTTGACTGGAGGCGCCCCTACGACTTAAAAAATGTATTAAAATTCTCAATATGAAAATTTGACTGGAGGCGCCCCTACGACTTAAAAAAATGTATTAAAATTCTCAATATGAAAATTTGACTGGAGGCGCCCCTACGACTTAAAAAAATGTATAAAAATTCTCAATATAAAAATTTGACTGGAGGCGCCCCTACGACTTAAAAAAATGTATTAAAATTCTCAATATGAAAATTTGACTGGAGGCGCCCCTACGACTTAAAAAAATGTATAAAAATTCTCAATATAAAAATTTGACTGGAGGCGCCCCTACGACTTAAAAAAATGTATAAAAATTCTCAATATGAAAATTTGACTGGAGGCGCCCCTACGACTTAAAAAAATGTATTAAAATTCTCAATATGAAAATTTGACTGGAGGCGCCCCTACGACTTAAAAAAATGTATAAAAATTCTCAATATAAAAATTTGACTGGAGGCGGCCCTACGACTTAAAAAAATGTATTATAATTCTCAATATGAAAATTTGACTGGAGGCGCCCTTATGGCTGAAAAAAAAAATGAACAGGGGTGTGCTTATGGGTAGATTTGAGTAGATGACATCTACTTAGCTGTTTGCTCTAATTTATTTATTTTTATATGGAAAAATATTCAAGTTAAACAATATTTTTGACCAAAATAGGGCTTTCACCAAGTTTCACCAATTTATTGGCTCAATTTTGAAGCGCCCTTTAGTTTTTTTCAAGTCATTTGCACTTTTTCTGGAAAGTCAACCGAACATTTCAGTGTCCTAGTGAAGTGCTGTCGCAGTTAGTCGCAAAGTCGCTAAGTCGATGCGCGATCGCTGCGCGATAGTTCAATGTTTGCTGTATTGCAAAATCATTTTGTTATTCTTGCGATGCATATGTTTTTATCGGTTATCCGAGGCGGACGTAAACAATTCTTATTATAATTATAGGTTCACACTTCACACTTATGAGACTCGGGAGGCGGAGTCTTGTCGCAAAAAGAAAGATACCTGTGGATTCGTTGACGGGACCACAAGTGTCAAGAGGGCCACTTTCTATAGTGTTACGTCGATTCCATTTCATTATCGATTGTTGTGCGCACGCAACTTTGTGTAGCCCCAAGAGCGAGAGAGGCAGACTCGCTTACCAAAATGGACAGATTGAAAGAGTGGGCCTTCGCGGGTAATCGGCTCCCATCCCACTAACATTTACACACAAGATCCTCTGTAATTACTCTTAGCTTTAAGCAAAATGTTACTACTTAAGCCGCCTCGGTCATAATGAGGTCACAGGACCCAAAAGAACCTAATAAAAATAATTTTATGAAATAAAGGAGAGTGCCTTCCCCTTAGGTGTATTAAGGATCTTTCCAACTAAAAAAAATTGAGCACATTTTAAAAGCACAAGCGTATTGATTTTATTTTTGTTTAGTTTGGCTATGCGCAAATCCTTATTCATTATTCATTTGCGTTATACGATGTGCTATATTTTGCACTAGCTTCAATTTTTATGAGAATAATATTTGATTTTAAATATTAAATACGTGCTAGCCGTTTCGCACTGTGCTAACAGTTTTTAATGGTGTAGCATTCTTGAACACCCGCTTCGCAGCAACGGCTCCACAGTGCATGTAAACCTTATGCATCGCTGTGTTAACATGCTTCTAACAGATGACTTGTGTAGGCTGCCACTCTGTTTTTAGTCTCCAAAAGAGGATGATTTTTGATGGGTAGAGTTTTTCGAAACATTTACCCCAAAGCTTTGTAAAATTACTTCTGTATTTAGTATCATTAAGTGTACTTTTTAAGAGGAAGATCTTATTAATGATTTTTAGTTTAAGTTTTGTTTGTTCATGTTCATTAAGAAATGCTTGGAGGTTACGTTTAAAACTAGAACAGAGTTGCCCACTTTTAGGCCTTGTGGGCCAGATCTGATTTTACTGCTGGCTGGAATTAAAGTGGGAAAGTCTGGCATTTTTTCCATAAAATTTATTTTATAGGCCCCCAAAACCAAAGCTAAAAACTCTATTCGCCACCTACATTCGAGTAGGAGAACTTTGGTGCAAGGTTACGTTTACGTTTTTGCGGGATAAGTGCAAAGGGGAGTGAAAACTATTTTAAGTTTTTTTAAAAGAAAATTGATCTTTTGGAATAAAATAAAGTTAACAGGAGGTAAGAAATAAAAACTTGTATCGACTGACCTTTTGATTTTTTTGCCAAGTTGCCTTTTTCATTGAAAATTCTGAGATCCGGATTGAAAACGCGAGAATGAGGTTAGATTGCTAATTTTGAAAATCAATCCAATTATCATTTTTCAAGCAGATCTTTGCTTTTATGGTAGAAGTGACTTTAAAAAATATTTGTCCACTTGAATAATATACATTCTCAATTGATTAGTTAGGTTTTGCTTGATTAAAATATTCCCTTATTTTGAATCAGATAATGAACAGGTTAAATCGGCCATCACAAAAATATTTTCGTTTATATCAATTAAGCTATTTATTTCTTACCTGAAAATGGTATAATTTGCTATTAATGTCGATTTTATGATGAAATAACACAATTTCAAATTTCAAATCAATTTACTCGCTGTAGGTTATAATGAAAACATCACCCCAAGATTGAGCGCCCTCTAGTGGGGGGTAATTTTGACGTTTGATTGCCTATTATGTTCTTTTGAAATAAACACATACCGTTAACCGGGATGACACTGATAGGCAGACATGCATCTGCTCTAACTCCTCTTTTAGAAGAACTTGTTTGGCATTTCACGTAGAAGATACCCAGCATGTTGTGCCAGTGATCAAAATACGCTAATTACGCTTGTCTTTTAGGCTCCCGAAGACCCTGAGAGATTATTTTGAAACCCAACCGAGATATAGGTTAAGAACTCTCTCTCTCTCTCTCTTGTGATAGGATTTATTTTAAGAGTATTTTTCAACTGGTAAGGTTTTTTTTATTATTTTAAAAATATGTACTTGGATAAGCCACACAAAGTTCATGTACTTTTTTTGAAAAAAAGTTTATTCAACAGTGTTTAAAAAAAATGATTACGTGCAAGATTCTTAGTTTGATCTTCGGGGTGTTTTTGATAGTAACAGTTTTTCTTGTTAAAATCAGATTTATTACATTCTAATATTACTTTTACGTCAAATGTACCAGCACTAAGGTTGCTGATATAGTTTTTATGAAAAAAAAACAGTGTTTATATTTAGTTACTTAGTTTACATATTATGTTTTATTGTTTACGAAATATATATAAATTATAGGTTAAAATGTAAAAAATCCGAATTTTGATTATAAAATTAGAGATTTATATTAAATTTTAAACTGAATTCAAAGCACGAATGAAAAGTTTTCACATTTTATATGGAATTTGTTCAAATGAAAATGCATATAATTTTTAAGATTTTTTAAAAATTATTTTAAACACATTATATTGATTATTTACAAACTTATTTTAAACTTCTCCTAGTGGAAAATTGTCTAAAGAATCCTAAGTGCATTCCGTTTTCCGACTCAAAATCATGTTCATTGAGAAATTCATGACACTTTAAGAAGATGAAAATAATGATATTCATCAACATTTTCCTAATTATAGTTAACCAACTTATTATTTTTTTTGAAATTTTATGAAAAGTTCATTTTACCACGATCAGTATGATTCCATACAATTCCGTATGTATTGAATTTGTACTTTTCATTTTGCGGAAAAAAAACTCAAAACTATCAAAGTCACCCCGTTTTACGAAATATGGAAAAGTAGCATATAACAAAGATAACTTTAAAAACTGTGTTTATTTTATATATTTTTATTTTGCTTTAAATTGTATTCCTATTGTTTTTGTCGATTGCAATTAAATATAAAATATCATTAAAATTCAAAGTATATTGGTCGTTGCAAGTTTTTAAAAGTTTAATTTCCTCAACACAATAATATATATTAAAATATCAAATCAAATTTATTTTCAGAATGACTCGCTGGTTTTAGAGCATAACTCAACCAATCGAGACGATTCTTTTTCCAGTGATTTGTAAAGATGTCTAGATGATCCTAGAACTTTGCAAAACTCGATTTGATCAAATCATTAATTTTTGCGATCAAAAACGTCGTTCCACATTTTCCTAACACGTCTAATTTTGGGCGAATATTGTTTACACACACAAAAAAAAGGTGAAACGATGTTTTTGATTGCAAAAATTACAGGTTTGATTAAATCGAGTTCTGAAATATTCTAGGATCATCTACAAATCACTGGGGAAAAGAATCGTCCCGATTGGTTGAGTTATGCTCGAAAACCAGCGAGTTAAAGTTATCGTTCCAACTTTTTTGAGGGGTTGGGAGTTGGAATGATAATTTGATTTTATAAGCTTGTTTTCAAACAAAACTATATCACTGAAAAGTTGGCCTGGAAAAAAAACATTATTTTGCTTACTCATTAAGGCCGTTGCAAATATTTTTTGAAGTTTATGTCCCTCGACTCTGACCAAAGTCGTGGGGGGGGCACAAAAAAAAAGTTTAAACATTGAATTTACGACCATGGTTTCAACATTTGAATGAACAAAATGTTTAAAAATGCATTTTACACATGCCCAGTTGTTTTGCAATCATTAGTTTCCAATATTCCTAAGTATTGACGATTTTTTTTTTTTTTTGCAAAAACAAAGTTTTTGCGGTGCTGTACATTGGTATTACTATTTTTTTTTTACAATTTTTGACAACAATCCCAGTTGTTTTTATATACATATTTCACATTTTCACGATATGGATAATTTTGTTTTATTGTGCAAAAATTTGCAACCACAAAATTCACTAATAGAAAAAATGTCTATTTTATATGTTAAACTGCCTTACCCAAAGCGTTATCAGCCTCAGATGGTAGTCCCAGATGCCCCCTACAAGCTCCAGGTCGAATCCAGATTGAGTTTGAACATGCACCCAAACGAAAAATATATCTCAAAATCTGCAACAGTGAAGATGCAAGCCCAAAGATCATTTTTGCCCGCGCGTAAACACGTCAGCGATCTGCAGTTCTCACCAACACATAGAATGCTGACGCGTCCCCGAGCAACAATCTAGAGAGAACATTATGTTCGCGCTCTGTCCCTCACCATTCATCAAGCGTCTATGGCGCGGTGGTAGCGTGTCGGATCAGCAACCTAGAAGTTGATGGTTCAATCCTCGTTCTGTTAAGGTTTTTTTTCTGCAATACAATCAATCTGCTGTCGGTAATGTCGATAATTGTAGGTAACGGGCAAAAATGTCATACCCCTATATCGCAAAAAATGCATGAGGACAGTTTTCATGCAGATTCTGATATACTTTCATGCTGCCATGCATCAAAATCATGCGACCGCCGGTTGGGTGTGGTATTATTTTTTTCACTAAAATGCCAAAAATGTGTCCCGATTTGCCCACTTCCCGATTTGCCACTTTCCCGTGTTCATATTTTGGCCAGATTCAAGTTTTATATGTATAAACAACCCCTAAAAATTTCAGGCAGCACGAAAGCACGCAATGTAAATAATAACGATTATGTATTGTTTGGCTGACCATTGTGTGCATTGTCCCGAAGTTTGGTTGAAGTGAAGTCCCGAGTTATAATTACAAATGAATACAATAGTCTAACTTGTACGTGCTTCAAACGCGATCTGACCTGAAATCCCTTCGGCCAGTGGTCGCACTTACATCAATTTTCAGGGAATGACAAGATAGCACGACAAGATTGAAATTATTTTCATATGTAAAGTGACAAAAATGCACGGAGTTTTTTCGGATTTCGTTGAATATCTCAGGATTGAAACCGAATTTTGGGGATCTGTCAAGGTCAAAAGGTGAGGCATTGTGAGTTGCACAAAATGGCATTCTTAACTCAATTTGACCCAAAATGCACGTACGAAAAGTTAGAACTACGGCGACAAAGTGTGTATTGCGTTATCCGCGAAACGTAGGCGAATTTTTAAAATCGGATTAAAGCATCTTGTATGGTTTGTTTACTTAACAAACCAAAACGTCATCATTGACTCATTAAGTAAGAAAAAAATAGATTTATATCAGTTTCATTGAAATAATAGAAAAAAGATTTTTTTTTTTTACCTTTCATTTCAAAGTTAAAGTTCAAATTTTATAATATTTAATATTGTAAAATGAATTAACTTTATAATCGTTCCAACGTCTGGGTTATAAGTAACGAAACTTAGCATGAAAATCATAATAAAATTTCAGCTACACAAATCCACACTTTGTTTAATGATTAAGAACCTTGTGTCAGTGTAGGTACCTAAAGATTTTGTTTTGTTTTAATGTTTAAAAATACGTTTTCACTATAAGCGCCCCGCAAATCAGTTAGTGACTGTCAGCGCCCTAAAAATCATGTATGCACTGTAGGCGCCCTTAGCCAAATGCGCATCTACCTAGCTCAAGCCCATCAAACACACCCCTGCCCACAGGCTTGCAGGGACTGGAGACTAGGGGTGCACTGGAAAATAAATTCTCCAAGTAACAGCTCTCCGAAGCGTGATGACCCCTTTGCCGTTTGCACGCCAAATTGGTCCGAGTTACATTTTTTCTGAATAAATCATTTTGTTGACGTCGAAAATTTCTTTAAAATTTGATGTTGCTGAAAAATGTTTGCTCACATTTTGAAATAGGGTTAACAATTTAATACAAGTTTGAAAGGAATTTTCCAAAGCCTAATTTTGAGTGTAGCCAGCACACTTGTTAAAGGTTGCAAAATATGCATTAAAAAAACGGCAAGACAGGTAACGTCCGAACGTTGTTCTGACCATCAGCGCTGTAAGTACATGGAAAACAACTTCTGGAGGATTTCATGTGTAAAAGGATTTTCTTGTCGAGGGAGGCTGGTAAAATCTCTGCAATTTTGAGGACCTTTCTAAACAGGTGATGAGCAGAAGGCTGTTCTGGTATAAAATTACATTATTTGATGGATGCACATCATAAGATCTGAATGTTTTTTTTTTTGAAACAAACATTACCATCACGATTTTGTTTTATTTAGACAAATTTGGTCTATGATTAGAACATAAATAAGCAGATAAAATCACCGGGAGAGTTTTTGCTAATCGCCTTATCTTTGTAATTGTACATATTGAATAAAATTTTGCCCATGCGTTTCCTGAATTGAAAGAAACTATTTTGCATCAAATGTTTCTTTTTTTTTCATACAAGTTTCTTTATAAAAAACATTCCAAAAGAACATTAAATCTAAGAAACTATTTTTATCAAAACTTTTTAAATTGAATATTGGTCATGTCTGTAACAAAACGTTCTGTACTTTTTAATTTAACATGACAAATTGCATGTCAAATGACGTTAATTAATATTCTTAATTGTATGAAAAAAAATCAAAATAAGCCAGATTGAAATTACTAAATCGAAACTTAAGTACAGAAATGTTATATTTTTCAAAATGACGTTTCTTTGATTTTTTTTCAACCTTTTTCAAACATTTCCTATGCCAAATTATGTCAATTTGCCTTATTTGTTTTTTTCCATGCAAGTAACCATATAATGTTGCGAGCTAGTCATAAAAATGGGTATTTGTAAATTCGAGAAGGAATTTTATGAACGATTTAGTGTCATCGACATAGTTGTAGGGTGCGATTAGATTTTTTTGGTAAAAAGCTCCAGGTCAGAAAAATGGGGACGTTTTGGTGCTTTGATGTCTTGAGAAGAGTTGTTGCTAATAGAAAGGGGCAAATTTTGATTTGTTTCATAATTAGGGTGGTTCACGATTAGGGTGATTTTGAAAAACTAATATCAAGATTTTTTTAGAATTTTTTTTTCGTTGTCTAAAAAGTTGTTGGATTTGCCAATCTATGCAACTTTGTTCAAGATACAAACATTTTATCTCACAACTACACCTTTTACGACCAAATTTGGAAAAAAAAGTATCTGAGCAAACCTTCAACAACCTGTTTTTGCACGTAGCAACTCAGGGTTAAGTTTTGGAAAAAGATTGATATTTGAGGCACTTAGAGCTCTGAAAAACGACAATTTTTATTTTTTGAAGAGTCGTTTTGGACATAAGGGTCAAAAGAAATGGCCATTTTAAGGTAAACAATGTGCAAAACTTAAAGCTCTAATGTCTCAAAAAGGTTCAAAATTTAGGCGCCAGGTTGCATTCGAAAGAAAAGATCTAGCACTATAAACGCTGAAAAATCTTACGGGTATTTTTTTTAAGATATCTTCATTTGAAAATGTCTAATTTGCAAGGGAAAAGTGTATTGGCCACCCTAATGAAATTCGAAAATTGTCCATCATCATGTTTTTCCATACTCGATGGACCTAATTCTGCCCTCAAAATTGAGCCAAAGTGTAAAAAAAGATTTTTAGTCAAATCTTGGATTTTTATGATAATTTTTCGACAAAGCTGCTTGGATTGGCAAGCTAAAAACCTTTTTTAGAAAACGAAAAATTCCCGAAAATATTCCTGAAAAATAGACTTTTTTAAATAACCCTAATCGTGAACCACACTTATTTTGAACCAAAACAATAGTTACCACTTTCTATTTGCTTCAGCTTTTCTCAGACACCAAAGATATTTTGTTTTTCGCTTTTTGTTTTATTTTTGTTGTTTGTTTTTTGTTTTTTGTTTTTTGTTTTTTGTTTTTTGTTTTTTGTTTTTTGTTTTTTTTTTTTTGTTTTTTGTTTTTTGTTTTTTGTTTTTTGTTTTTTGTTTTTTGTTTTTTGTTTTTTGTTTTTTGTTTTTTTGTTTTTTGTTTTTTGTTTTTTGTTTTTTGTTTTTTGTTTTTTGTTTTTTGTTTTTTGTTTTTTGTTTTTTGTTTTTTGTTTTTTGTTTTTTGTTTTTTGTTTTTTGTTTTTTGTTTTTTGTTTTTTGTTTTTTGTTTTTTGTTTTTTGTTTTTTTTTTGTTTTTTGTTTTTTTTTGTTTTTTTTTTGTTTTTTTGTTTTTTTGTTTTTTTTTTGTTTTTTTTTGTTTTTTGTCTTTGGTCTTTTGTTTTTTGTTTTTTGTTTTTTGTTTTTTGTCCTTTTGTCCTTTTGTCCTTTTGTCCTTTTGTCCTTTTGTCCTTTTGTCCTTTTGTCTTTTGTCTTTTGCCTTTTGCTTTCACCCACCTTACTTTTTAAAGTAGTGTTGCCAACTGTTTCAAATTTTGTTAAAATGTTGACTCTGAATAGACACTTGCCACCTTTTAGAGCTTTATTTAAAATATAAGCTCTTTTTCAGAATATATTTAATAAAACTGTTCAAAACACTGGCGCCACCTCGCAAAGTTTGATAAGCTTTTCACAGCCTTCAGTTTGCATAATATTTCTCGGTACATCCCATCAAACATTTTGAAGGGTGCCATCGTGACAACCTCTCTGCGCTGGCAGCGCTGTACCCCTCTGGAAAGGCCACTTGTGCGAATTTCCCCGCGGAGCTTAACCGTTTTTCACGCGTTGAGCCGCGAACTTTTTCCTTCGCCGTGGCAAAACCCTAGGCCATCAATTTTGCTCAAAAAAGGAAACACTAACCCTTTCACAAACTCACACAAGCCGACACACATGACCCGCCATAACCATCAACATGAACTTCGGTGAAAATAGCAACAACTCTGCGCGACAGCTTGGAAAGTCTGTGTGGGGGAAAAGTTGGTGCCCAGTGTTTCCTCCCCACGGGGCTTTGAAACGCATTCTCGGCTCGGTGGGGTGAGCTTTATAAACTCGGGCTTGGCTTGTGGGTGTTGGAGAAAAGTCAAGCGAAAAATATTCTAACGACGGTTTGCAAACCTCGGGCAGATTAGAGGAAAAGCTTAATATTTTACACAATTTTTTTTGAAGAAAGATTCAAACAAATAAACACTAAAAAGATTTTTTTCTTGAAAAAGCAAAAAAAATATAAAAAAATCAGTCAATTATAACAACGCTTTCCCTCCATAAATATAAGTCAAACTTTTCAAGCTCGAAATCATTGTCAATGTGCTGGATGTGTGCTCTTGGAAACGACGACAACGACGACAGTGACTGAAACGATGGTGAATCAGGAGGACCATAAAAAAAAACGTGGATTTCACAGTGTCATTAAAAGTTGTATAAAATATTCATACGGTTTTGGGTGGTTTGGCGTTAGCGCTTTTGTTGTTGGTTTTTGTCATTGTTTGAGCCCGAGACGACCTCACTTATCTTCACGTGTCATATCCGAGGGAAAAGTTGTGGGAGTTTTACCTCTTTTCTTTTTGGTGGGGTAAAATCTTTTCTTTTGAGTTTAGTGTAGCATGACAAATTCATGTATAGACAATATTTCTTTTTTTTTGTTTATTAAATATCTGTTGAATTTATATCTTAAAAAGAATCATTTAATATGAAATTATAAACATAACATAAATACACTAGAATTTAACAATAAGCTAAATTAACAACACAGAGAATCAATCCAAAACTATGATAATTTTTACTTTCAACAAGAAGAAAACCTGTAAGTCATAGCTGAGCTAGTTTTGAACCGCTCGATTCTTCTGTGTTGGTTGAGGTTTGGAGATTATCTAACGTCATGATTCGAATTCCCGGACGCTTCGAAACCCGGACACTTCAACTTGTTTTATCAATTATTTGAATATAAGTTCGCATTATGAATGCCAAAACTGTGTTATATGATGGATTCTAACATCAACTTTCATTTAAAGTTTGTTTGAACGCTGTAGTTAATGCCGAAACAATTAAATAAAATAAAATTATAAGTTAACCAACAATGCGAAACATTTCAACGGAAATATTTCATAGGGGTCCGAAGCACTGGGTAGGCAAAGCAGAATTTTATGTTTTTGATTTTCTTAAATTCTAGCCATTTTTTATGTAAACTATCGATTGTTTTGATGTTGACAGCTTATTTGAGACCTAAAGAATGCCATTCACTAACATTTCAGTCCAAATTTGTGCGATTCATAAGCAAAATCGAGTGTCCGGAATTCGAAGCAAAAGTGTCCGGATTTCGAATCAGCTTTTAACAGTGTCAGGGATTCGAATCACAACAAGTCATTTTAATTTTCTAATTCTGATGAAAAAATGTTAGAAAAGACATATTTTGCATGCATTCTCTTAAAACTGACTGTTTCTACTACATCCTGATGATATTTTTACATTTCCAACTTATTACATGATTTTTTGCCAGCTATAACAAAAATAATATTTTACTAAGTGTCCGGATTTCGAATCATGACGTTATAACCGTAAGATTGCTTCATTCCTCTTTTTTCATCTCTTTTCACAAGTGGATTGAAAAATGATCCACGCTGATAATATGAGAGATCATGTAGGATAACAAACTTTATTATCCGGGAGTGTACCGTCTTTTCGTGTGAATTTATAACTTGTTTATGAAAACATTTCAATCAAAATTTTTTTTCAAAACATAGCAACAATAACTTATATGACATTTTCAAAAAAAAAAAAATCTAGAGAACTGCTCTCGTTATTTCATTAGCTATTGTTGCTATGTTTACAAAAAAAAACTAAATATGTTTTGATTTAGCTCAAACTTTGTAAGGGCCTTCCCTACCAACAAAGAAGCCATTTTATGTCATTGGTTCACCCACACAAATCTCCATACAATTTTGGCAGCTATTCATACAAATATGGTGCGTATTTATTCGAAAATCTGTAACTTTTCAAGGAATTTTTTAACTGATTTAATGTCTTCGGCAAAATTTAGAGATTGCGAAATCAATTTCACATCAAAATTTTAGTGAATTGATTTTAAGTGAGAGTTTAATTTTTTTTTTCAAAAATCAGCTGTTTTTTAAATTGCTTTAGTGTCCTGGGCAAAATTTTAGGTTTTGATGAGGACTACTCGAAAAAAACGTACACGGAAAAAGGTGGTGATTTTTTAATTTAAAGTTTTTTTCACAAAAAAAACTATTCCCTAAAATATGTATTTAAACTAATTTTGTATGTTTTAGGGGACAAAATCCGATTCTTTGCAGCGATTCAGAAATATGGACCAAAATTTTGCCGACGAGTTATAATTGTTTTTTTAATCAATTAAAAACAATTATAACTCGTCGGCAAAATTTTGGTCCAAAATTCTGAATGGCTTAAAAGATGCGGGTTTTTGTCCCCTAAAACATACATTTTTTTATTAATAACACAGATTTTAAGAAATAGTTTTTTTTTGTGAAAAAAAACTTACAAAAATCACCAACTTTTTTCCGTGTACCTATTTTTTCTGAAAAGTCCTCATCAATACCTACAAGTTTGCCAAAGACACTAAATCAATTAAAAAACTTCTGATTTTTGAAAAAAAATTAATCTCTTACTTAAAATTAATTCACTAAAATTTTGATGTGAAATTGTATTCGCAATCTAAAAGTAATGTTTTTTTATTAATTGCACTATTTTTATAATAACGTTATTAAAAGTAACATTTTGTCCGCAAAATTACGGTTTTAAAAAAAAAAAACTTAAAAGATGCGGGTTTTTGTCTTCTAAAAATACAATTTTTTTTATTAATAACACAGATTTTAAGAAATAGTTTTTTTTGTGAAAAAAAAAACATAAAAAAATCACCAACTTTTTTCCGTGTACCAATTTTTTCTGAATAGTCCTCATCAATACCTACAATTTTGCCAAAGACACTAAATCAATTAAAAAACTGCTGATTTTTGAAAAAAAAATAATCTCTCACTACATTCACGCAATTCACTAAAATTTTGATGTGAAATTGAATTCGCAATCTAAAAGTAATGTATTTTTTTATTAATTGCATTTTTTTATAGTAAATTCATTAAAAGTAACATTTTGTCCGCAAAATTACGGTTTTTAATGTTTTTCAAATAGTTTCCATGATTATCCATTCCTGAAAATATTGAACCACCCGAACCAAAAAAATGGATAAAAGAAAAAGTAACAGAATTATTTACCCAAACAACCCTCCAATCACTAATGTCAATGTCTCAGCTACAAATGGTCCGATTTTTAATGTAAAAATATGAAACATTCGTAAAATTTTCCAATCTTTTCGAAAACAATATTTAAATAAAATGAATAAGGACTAACATTTCAACCGGGCCAAACATTTAATATAACGTTTAGTCTTTTAATTTTAGATTTACGAAAATTTTAGTTATTTAAATTTATCACTAAGTGTTTAAAACATTATCAAATTAGCTTAGAAAAAGAATTTACAAAATACTCCCACAGACGGCGAAGGCAGTGGATTTTCCATTTTTAAACTTAACTTTTAACGACTTTTTCCGCTTGTTGGCTGGTGTGTGCTCATCCGGTAGAAAGTTTCCCAGAGAATGATATTGTCGAATGGCTCGCAATGTCATTGTTGATGCGAGCATGAAAAGTTTCTTGAGTCTTGTTATTTATTGCATTGCGTGCATTAAAAAACCCCTATTTTGGTTTTTGTTGGTTTATGGTAAATTTATCCAACATTTTTTTTATGAAATATTTTCAAATTAATTTAGAAACTCTAAATACTACATTCAGTTATAATTATAGTAAGTTCAAAGGAAAAAAAGATTAATTTTGGAAGCAATCAAAATTTCACAACGCATTAATTCAGATGAATTTGCATCGAATATTTTTATAAATGTTTTATTTTCAACATGATTTCACCTCATTGATTTAAAATATGAAACATAAAAACTATTTTACATATTTTATTACAATATGTTGTATGTATGTACAAAATCTTCCAACAACCACACACTATTTTTTGATTTGTTTGCAAGGTATCCCAAGTTGATGCTTTGAAAAGAAATATTTTAAAAGCAAGTTGAAAATAAATATAAAAAAGGTATGTTTTTTCATACATTCTAAGATACAAGATTTTATCAACGAACTTGCATGCTTATCATAATACCAAATTTGAAGATTGCAGGATCATTTTTTAATGGATTTTTTTAATATTTTTTTTAATACATTATCAAAAAAAGGAAACTGTGAAGATATGGCGAAGAGAGAGGTTCATCTTATATTGATCTTCAATTGAAAAAAAACTGGCAAACTCATGAGAAAATTATTAAAAAATTTATAATATTTTCGTGATATTTCCATAAAATCTGATCAAAATAACATTCATTTACATATTGTTGGTTTTTTACTCGTTATTTTTATTTTCTTTTTCTGAATAACATGTATCCTTCGCATAATAGAACGATGAATTGCTAACTTTTTCCCTCCCAAACAATGAAGCGATTTCCTTTCTTTCCACTCGCTCAACCTCTCAATCACAGCTTTGCCCTCGCAAAAGCCAGCGCTCTCTTATTATGAAGCCACTGCTGAACGGTAACTCCACGTATGATTATGTGATTATGTCATCGTTGAAATGCTTGTCTTCGAAAGCCTAAGGGGTACACTATCAGCAAAAATGCTCCATAAATTTTCCTCACCCACGCAACACCCAATTGCATAGTGCTCGCCAGCCAGGTAGTTTGCCCAGCTTGGTCGATTACTGTTATTACCGAACAACACACACACACACACACTCACCTCGGGCCTGATCCGGTGAGTAGGGGGTGAAAGCACACGTAAGTCCGGAGTGTATTTTCCGTGTCATTACATCGAGGAACCTGGAGCGATATCATGATGATGCTCAAATCAAACTATATACTACATTTCCCTGCTCGACCCACCCACCACTGGGAGGTTGGTGCAATTGGCGGGTGTTTTCTCTTTGTCAAATTCCAGGTTGCCTTTCTGGATTGTTAGTGCTGGTATGGTCGTTTAAAATGTGTTACGGGAGATGGGTTATGTTTGCGTTTTTTTCTAATTTTGATTTTTCATTATTCTTCAGCGTAGTTTGCACCGTAGGTTTAAATTTACCATAAACCTTAAGTATTTTAAAAATAATTTTATTACAAAACAATTTAAGGTACTTAAAACAATTTGGGTGGATAAACAATCAGTCCCACACGAGTCAGTTTTGAAAAATCATCACTTTTACAAAAAAAAAATATTTTTAAAAATATTTTCACAAGAATTAATACATTTTACATTTTACATTTTACATTTTACATTTTACATTTTACATTTTACATTTTACATTTTACATTTTACATTTTACATTTTACATTTTACATTTTACATTTTACATTTTACATTTTACATTTTACATTTTACATTTTACATTTTACATTTTACATTTTACATTTTACATTTTACATTTTACATTTTACATTTTACATTTTACATTTTACATTTTACATTTTACATTTTACATTTTACATTTTACATTTTACATTTTACATTTTACATTTTACATTTTACATTTTACATTTTACATTTTACATTTTACATTTTACATTTTACATTTTACATTTTACATTTTACATTTTACATTTTACATTTTACATTTTACATTTTACATTTTACATTTTACATTTTACATTTTACATTTTACTTTTTACATTTTACATTTTACATTTTACATTTTACATTTTACATTTTACATTTTACATTTTACATTTTACATTTTACATTTTACATTTTACATTTTACATTTTACATTTTACATTTTACATTTTACATTTTACATTTTACATTTTACATTTTACATTTTACATTTTACATTTTACATTTTACATTTTACATTTTACATTTTACATTTTACATTTTACATTTTACATTTTACATTTTACATTTTACATTTTACATTTTACATTTTACATTTTACATTTTACATTTTTTTTTTTACATCAGATCTATAAATGTGGTCTCTAAATCAGATCAAAAAATCTTGCAAAATTGTTAGTGAATTCGAAGGTTGTTAACGATGAAATTATCGAGGTTCGATAACGATAGTTCTATCGTTAACGTCGGGACGCAAACGATAATCCTCGTTATCGTTATCGATATTCCGATAATACTATCGGCGATTATTGTATCGACGATAACGGACGATAACTTCTATTTAATATGTTTCTAAAATTGACTGAAACCAACAAAATTACGTTGAATTTTCAAGCTTCCTCTTAGTAAATATTGTTTTAATATGTTAAGTTTCAACGTATAAATACTTTTAAAAAATCACATAATAACGATTTTTCGAAGTACTCAAATTTTCATAATTTGCAATATGGGTATCAAACGATTCGATATTTTGCATGCATTTTCACTGTTTTACAATTTATTGAATGAAATACTAAAATTTCCAAAAAATATCGTATTTTCTCGAAAGTACTCGGATTTTTATAACTCACTATGTGGGTGTCTAACGATTCGAAATTTTGCATTTATTTCAACTGTTTAAAAGCTTTTTTGAATGAAATACTCAAAGTTTCACAAAATATCGTATTTTCTCAAAAAATACTCAAAGTTTCTTAATTTGCAAAATGGGTATGAAACGTTTCGAAATTTTGAATGTATTCTAACTGTTTTAGAAATTTTGAATGAAAAAGCAGGTAAAATTTCCTTCGTTTGATACTCATATTGCAAAACATGAATATTTGAGTACTTTCAAAAAAAAATACGGTATTTTTTTAACATTTGAGCATTTCATTCAAAAAACTCGAAAACAGTGAAAATGCATACAAAATTTTAATCGTTTGATACCAATATTACGAATTATCAAAATTTAAGTATTTTCGAGAAAATACGATATGTTGTAAAAATTTCTGTATTTCATTAAAAAAAACTTTGAAACAGATAAAATAAATGGTATATTTCGAATAATCAGATACCCGCATTGCGAATTATAAAAATGTGAGTACTTCCAAAAAAAATACTGTATTTTTTTATTTTTTTTTGTATTTCTATATTGAAACATATCATATTACCAAAAAATAGGAGGCTTGGAAATTCAACATAAGTTGGTTGGTTTTAGTCAATTTTAGAAATAAATTCGTCCGTTATCGTAGATAAAATTATTACCGATAAAATTATCGGCAATCATTTTATCTACGATTACGATAACGATTACGTTATCGTTAGATGTTCATATTATTGACAATAATTCTTTCGATTAACAACCTTGGTGAATTCATTCTCAATATGTTTTTTTAGTTTTTCAAAATACACTTGGTAAAAAAAAACAAAATTTGTTTCTTATTGGAAAATATCATTGGAGAATTTTAAAATGTTCTTATTTTTTTCAATTTTGTCCAGCCAACCTCCCCTACTGTCCGTTAAAAGGTAACCTCGGATTGCGTGTTCCATTTTTCGGGGGCTTTTCAACTGTTTTTTTTTTTGTTGTATTCATGCCCCGGCCACCCCGCTGAAATTTGACGAAATGTGTGGTGGGGGAGGTTAGTCACAGAGTTAGTCAGTCACTCCATAAAAATGCTGACGACTACGACGAGTCGGAACAACGGGGACACTTTCAGTTTAATGGATTTCACTCCTCCCACTCCCCGTCAAAAGCCCTCCTCTATGCTTGCCACAAGGCTCTGCGTGGTTGTGGTCTTTCAAAAAGGTCGCCGGCGTAGATAGTAATCGAATAAATTTGACTACGGATCAATAATTTGGCTGAAGAGCGGGGGCGGGCAGTCGCTGTGGATTTTCGGTGGCACTATTTTTATTTTATTCGTTGTGACCTTTTCGCACCATGAAAAGATTATGGGTTAGTAGAACATAATGGAATTTGTAACTTTTGAACAAAAGAATGAAATTTGATTTGCTATCGCTTGATTATTTTGTTTTTAACGATTTGTAAAACAAATCATTATGAATCTTTTTTTAAGTTTACAGATTTTCCAAGGAAATTTGAAATGAATAATAAAAAAGAGAATATTATTCAACTCTTTGTAAATGCTTGAAATATGAGAGACAAAAACTGTCCTTTCATTGTCAAATCAACGGTCCATTTCACGGAATTCACCAAATTGAACCTTCAAGCTTATCGTATAAAAAAACGTTACCGTCATCATTTGCCTTCCGAAAGTTCCACGAGAGAGAGCGAGATATCGGCAAAACATGTTGTAAATCCCGGGAACCAGGTCACCCCCTCGGAAAATGTCATCGTTAACTGATGTATGACATAACCTTTTTATGACCTCCTCGCCCACCCAACCTGTCATTTCGGAATAACAACAGTCACTGGGGACCACAGAGAGAGAGAAAGAGCCCCTTCAGGTGTATTGGATGATCCGGAATGAAACTTTTGGCCAGCATTAATATAGTTTTTAATAATGTTCCCACGATGAAAACAAAAAGGTGGGTTGTGAGAGGGGAAGGGGAGGACCTTCGACGCTGTTTTTTACGAGCTTTTATAACCCCTTTTTGGCTTGACAATGAACCAAGCACCGTGTTTCACGAGGGAATTTCACGAAGGAAACCTCCGGTTGAGTTCCTTCTCGATAAAATTATGCCAATTTGTGGAAATTCAGCTTAATGCTGAAGATTTTATCCGTAGCTGCCATGTTTATGCTTTAATTTTCTTATGAAACTATGCCTTGCTTGAAATTTTTTCAAAAACTGAGCTATGCCTAATTTTGAATAATAAAATGTCAATGGCAAAGAATTACTAACATTACCTGGGGTTGAAAAGTGAATAAAAATGCTGGGTAAACATTCTAAAGAGTACAGTCCAAACTCGATTATTCGAAGCTTTGATTATTCGAAGTTTCGATTATCTGAAGATTTGTATAAGATTTCTCATAAATGAATCACAAACATTTTTTTTTTCTTTTTTCTTAATATTAGTCAAATTAGAATTGTTGAAAAAATAACAATATTAAATAACCAATTTCATTTTTTCAATATTTCATCACCGTCATTTTGGCCACCATCTTGGATATAAAAATTCTAAATCACTTTAGCATAGTTAAGGGGTCATACTAAAGCTCGAAAATCAAAAAAGTGACAGCAAAAAAAATATTTTTCGTGACTTAATTATCCGAAGTGACATTTTTTTAGGCCTTCGGATAATCGAGTCTGGACTGAATACTGTAAATTTTTCTCTTGGTTTGCACTGGGCTGGGACACACAATGTTCATTTTACGTTAAAAAATCAACAGTGCTTTTTGTAGTAGTTTATGCAACAAGGTGCAAAAAGAGGATTTTTTCAGCACGAGTCGTACATTTATCCAACGAGGTTCACCGAGTTGGATAAATACGACAAGTTATGAAAAAAACAAGTTTTGCAACGAGTTCCATACAACGTTTTTTGCAATTCCGAAAAACACCCTTTGAACAGAATTATAAGACAAATGTCCATGCATTGATTCAATGAATCGTTTAAATCAAAAAAAAAATGTTGAAAAGTTTAACTTTTCCTATAGGATATAACAAGTGCTGAAAAGTTCAACTTTTCAGCATCCATTTCAGTGCTTAAAAGTAGAACTTTTAAGCATTTATTTTGAAATGCGTTTCTATTCGATTCCGTTATTTTTGGTACAGAAAAGTAGGCTATTTCTTCGTTCAAGAATGACAGGAAAAGTAAGTAGTTTCACGACGGAATTGCAAAAAAATAGTTTCGTCGAAAATTTTTGTTTGAAAAATCGGGTAGACTTTGACAGTCATTTTTTTTACAAATTTCTGCCTTTTAGTGAGCAACATGTATTAATGATGTATAATTTATAAAGAGTATAGTTTCTTTTAATGCTTTATTTTATTGAAGAAATGCAACTTTACGTTTAAATATATAAAAAGTACCAAGTTTGATCAAAAATTCAATAGAAATCGATCTTTCTACACACATTTCTTTTTCGTTGCCGCCAAAACCAGTTTTGCAGAATGATTCAAACAAATCAAATATACTAAGAAAATTGTTGTACTAAAATGCCTGTGAGTTATTCCATGTCAAGTGAGTACACATTTGGACTCAACCTTCACTGATGTGGACCAAACTTGCAGAGAACGTTCATCTATAGAAATTTAATAGAAATTTCAAGTTTGGTGTCGATTGGGCCTCTACTTTTGGTACCACCTCCTTTTTGTACGTTTTTCTAATAAAAACTTTTTTGTTTGCTAATTTTTAGAGTAAAAGACTTTCTTCAATCTGCACTTTATAATTCGCTATCCAAGAAATTTGTTACTGATAGAATATAAACCTTCAAAATGTCCGATTTTTTTTGACAATTATCGTTTTATAATGTGGTTTGGACCCATTTTTGTTTATTTTTATATTGATTTTTTTCACCTTCTGTCACCATTGTGTCACCATTTCCCCGAACAATATAACATAAGATTCTATGAATACCATAAATAAAAAAAAATCATTGACGAGAAACAGCAAATTTACCGAAAAAAAGTTTTTATCCGTGATATAACATACAAGACATAATATAATAATGCAACATTCATTTTACACCCAGGAACTCTACGCGCAGCTAGATTACTACTGAGCAATTCTCTGAGTTTTCGGTCATTCGAATTTTTTTGTACTTTTTAATCCGGCTGAAACTTTTTTGGTGCCTTCGGTATGCCCAAAGAAGCCAATTTGCATCATTAGTTTGTCCATATAATTTTCCATACAAATTTGGCAGCTGTCCATACAAAAATGATATGTGAAAATTCAAAAATCTGTATCTTTTGAAGGAATTTTGTGATCGAGTTGGTGTCTTCGACAAAGTTGTAGGTATGGATATGGACTACACTGAAAAAAATGCTACACGGTAAAAAAATTTTTGGTGATTTTTTATTTAACTTTTTGTCACTAAAACTTGATTTGCAAAAAAACACTATTTTTATTTTTTTTATTTTTTGATATGTTTTAGAGGACATAAAATGCCAACTTTTCAGAAATTTCCAGAATGGGCAAAAAATCTTTGACCGAGTTATGATTTTTTGAATCAATACTGATTTTTTCAAAAAATTGAAATATCGGTCGCAAAAATTTTTCAACTTCATTTTTCGATGTAAAATCGAATTTGCAATCAAAAAGTACTGAAGTGAATTGTTGATAAAGGGCACCGTTTTCAAGTTATAGCCATTTTTAGGTAACTTTTTTGAAAATAGTCGCAGTTTTTCATTTTTAAAAAATATTGCCCATGTTTGCCCACCTTTGATAAAAATATTTTTGAAAAGCTGAGAAAATTCTCTATATTTTGCTTTCATGAACTTTGTTGATGCGACCCATAGTTGCTGAGATATTGCTATGCAAAGGCTAAAAAACAGGAAAATTGATGTTTTCTAAGTCTCACCCAAACAACCCACCATTTTCTAATGTCAATATCTCAGCAACTATAGGTCCGATTTACAATGTTAATGAAACATTCGTGAAATTTTCCGATCTATTCGAAAAAAATATTTTCAAAAATTTAAAATAAAGACTAACATTTTAAACGGGCCAAACATTCAATATTACGCCCATTTGAAATGTTAGTCTTGATTTTAAACTTTTGGAAATATTTTTTTCGAAAAGATCGGAAAATTTCACGAATGTTTCATGTTGTAACATTGTAAATCGGACCTATAGTTGCTGAGATATCGACATTAGAAAATGTTGGGTTGTTTGGGTGAGACTTAGAAAACATCAATTTTCCTGTTTTTTAGCCTTTGCATAGCAATATCTCAGCAACTATGGGTCGCATCAACAAAGTTCAATTTTTTAGAGAATTTTCTCAGCTTTTCAAAAATATTTTTTTCAAAGGTGGGCAAACATGGGCACTAATTATAAAAAATGAAAAACTGCGACAATTTTCAAAAAAGTTACCCAAAAATGGCTATAACTTGAAAAAAGTGCACTTTATTAAAAATTCACTAAAGTACTTTTTGATTGCAAATTCGATTTTACATCGAAAAATGAAGTTGAAAAATTTTTGCGATCGATATTTCGATTTTTTTTTAAATCAGTATTGATTCAAAAAATCATAACTCGGTCAAAGATTTTTTGCCCATTCTGAAAATTTCTGAAAAGTTGGCATTTTATGTCCTTTAAAACATATCAAAAAATAAAAATAAATAAAAATAGTGTTTTTTTGCAAATCAAGTTTTAGTGACAAAAAGTTAAATTAAAAATCACCAATATTTTTTTTACCGTGTAGCATTTTTTTTTCAGTGTAGTCCATATCCATACCTACAACTTTGTCGAAGACACCAACTCGATCAAAAAATTCCTTCAAAAGATACAGATTTTTGAATTTTCACATATCATTTTTGTATGGACAGCTGCCAAATTTGTATGGAAAATTATATGGACAAACTAATGATGCAAAATGGCTTCTTTGGGCATACCGAAGGCACCAAAAAAGTTTCAGCCGGATTAAAAAATACAAAAATTAAAATTTAAGAAAAAAGACCAATTCCGTAGAGAACTGCTCTACTCACATTTGATTGGTTTTTTTATGGACTGATTATAAAAAATAACATCTTTTGGCATAACAAACTGTAATTTCTCACAAAAACCTTCGTAAAATGGATGTATCCACTTAACAAATAATTATGAAGTACATTCAATATAACGCCCATTTGAAATTATAGTGCTGATTCAAAAAAAAAAAAAAAGAAAAATATATTTTATGTGTTCGCAAAGATCGGAAAATTTTATGAATGTTTCATATTTTAACATTTTAGTTGGTGAGTTATCGAACTTATAAAATGGTGGGTTGTTTAGGTTTAGAAAACATATTTTTTTCTATTTTTAAAGCTTTGCACGACAATATCTCAGCAACTTAGGGTCGTATCAACACAGTTCAAAAAAGCAAAATATACAGAATTTTCTCAACCTTTCAAAAATATTGTTTTCGGGGATGGGCAATCATGGACACACATTTAAAAAAAACTAATAGCTGCGACTATTTTCAAAAAAGATACCATAAAATGGCTATAACTTAGAAATTGTGAACTTCAGCAAATTTTCACTAAAGTACTTTTTGATTGCATTTTTGATTTTAACCAAAAAATTAAGTTTGAAAATATTTTGCGATCAATATTATTTTTTTAATCAGTAGTGATTCAAAAATTCATAACTCGGTAATTTTTTATGTGTAATAATGTTTTACAAAGTTGTAGAGCAGGCAATTACAAACATTTTGATATAATATGAGATAGAAATTTGGTGCCAAAGGGACTTTTATGTAAAATTAGACGCCCGATTTGATGGCGTACTCAGAATTCAAAAAAACGGTCGAGTAACAGAAAATGGGAGAGTTTAAAAAAAAATGTGTTTTTTTCGATGAAATATACGTTTTTTGGAATTCTGAGTACGCCATCAAATCGTGCGTCTAATTTTACATAAAAGTCCCTTTGACACCAAATTTCTATCTCATCACTGTTTCAGGCTGCAAATTATTGAAAAACACCTCTTTTTGCATGTTCATAAATGGAAGGGGTCGTACCGCCCCTCCGTCACGAGGTATAAAAAAAACGGACCTTGGATTCGTGATCAGGGACAAAAGTTACCCCGTAGGACAAAGTTTCACGCAAATCGAAGAGGTGTCGGCTACTTTTCCCGATTTCGAATGAGTTGGTAGAGAATTACCCAATTGATTCGTCCAAAATGAAAAAAAAAATCTTTGATTGATTTTGTGTCTTTGGTTTAACTATTGATTGGAACGTTTCTGAAAAAAAATGTTGCACTCTGAAAATTTGATAACTGTTCTCAGTAACTTTGCACGAAAAAAACCAAATCGGTCAGAAAATCCGTATTTTACAAATTGATTTTTGAATATTGAGATCTGCCAAAATTGTATGGAGACTTGAATAAACGAACTTTTAATGCAAAAACAAGTATTTCAATTGTCTTTCAAGCAGATTG
This sequence comes from Culex pipiens pallens, assembly GCF_016801865.2. Taxonomy (NCBI): domain Eukaryota; kingdom Metazoa; phylum Arthropoda; class Insecta; order Diptera; family Culicidae; genus Culex; species Culex pipiens. Next base: position 146,772,329 of record NC_068939.1, read on the forward strand.
TTAAAAAAACATGAAAATTTGGTTTTCAGCGATCATTTGATTTATTCGTTGATTTAAAAAAGTTCAAAAATCATTTCATTAAAAGTCAATGATCGTTCCGCAAAGCCGTGCCGCCAAAATTAATCTGGCAATCAATTTTTCCCACCGACCCGTGTCTATTTGCAGCCCCCCAAAACAGCCCCTCTATGGAGCCTTCCAAGATTGACGGAAAATTTCCCGCTCGGACCGGCGATTTTTCCCCACCCCGGAAAATCTCTCGATTGAAAATTTGATTTACCGGAACCAACGGTGGTGGTGGCGGCTGAATAAGTGATGATCCGATCCGATTTGCGCTGGCTGACTTGGCGATGAGTTTTTCTTTCTTTATTTTTTCCATCCTGGTCCCTGAAAAGAAACGATTTGCATAACCCCGTGGTCGTCGTATCCCAGCACCCGAACAAACCGTTCCCAAACCGAAGGGATCAAACGATATTTTTCCGATTTATCTTTCTGCGGAGAATGGGAGGGGGGGGGATCCGATATTCAATGACCATGTGATAACGGAAAACGGGGAGACTTTCGGATCGTAAACAACAATCAAACAAGCTCGCACTGTTTTTGGTTCTGGTTTGATAATCAATGTTTTATTGCTTTATCAAAAATAATTCTAAAAAGTAGATTTTCAAATTCTTGTGTTTTTTTTTTCTTCCTTTTTCGACGCGTTCATCAACGCACGCGCTCTCGTGGCATTTATCAGATCTTCCTTCCACTCTTCAACTATGCTAGTTTCATTTTTAATATTACTTTATTTGTATTGAAGTGACTGAAGAAGTTTTCCCTACCGTTTTTTTTGTTTAAAATTTTCCTGGCACCCTTTCAGCGGTGCGCTCGCACGCTTGCCCTTAATTAGTTTACAGGATTTGTTTTATCTCTCTTTTTATTTTTCCTCAAATTTTCTTTATTTACCTTAATGTCTCACTTATTCATCACCTTTTTTTTCGCCTTATTGTGTAGAAGAATCTGTATCTGTTTTACTAGGTTAGCTTAATGTCTATATCTTTACCACGTGTTAAAAGAGAAGTAGCTATAAAGATGGGGAGGGGAGAAGGAGAAGGAGCAGGAGGAGGTTTTTGCCTTCTCGGTCAGGGTACACAAAAGTACAATTTGTGAATCCGTGTCGGGCGTTTTTTTTTGTAAATTTTTCTTACTATCTTATCAATTAACTTCAATGGTTTATTTCGGCGATGTCGTTCTGTTTTGCTGTTGCAAGTGCCATGTCGCTAATTGTTAGTCAGATTACACCGTTTGTCATATTTCGTGGTTTTTTTTTAATTTGAGAATCCTGCAAAAAAAACGCATTTTCTCAGTCAGTAGATAATTAAACCAAAGAGCAAATCTGGAGTTTTTTTTTTTTTTGAAAAGGTCCAATAAACCAAATTTTTAGTTTTTTGCTTTTTTCGTGTTTTTCAATACCCCTGACTCAAGGCGGTTCTAAAAACACCCAAAAAGCAAAAACTGGAAATTTGGTTTATTGGACCTTTTCAAAAAAAAAAAAACCCCTGAAATTATCCTTAGAACAGTGATCCTTAGTTTGCATCAAATTTGTTTATGTTTAAAGGTTTTTTACACAGCATTTAGGCCGTTTCAAATATTTTTTGAAGTTTATTTAAGGGCAAAAAAATAAAAAAAATAAATATAAAAAATGAAATTAGAAGCCTAGGTTTCAACATTTGGATGGAAAAAGTGTTTTGAAATGCATTTTACAGACGTGAGCAATTCTCTACAAAACCGGCCAATTTCGACCATTTTTATTTTTTTTTATTTTTTGATTTGGCTCAAACTTTGTGGGGGCCTTCCCTATGACCAAAGAAGCCATTTTGCATCATTAGTTTGTCCATATAAATTTCCATACAAATTTGGCAGCTGTTCATACAAAAATGGTACGTAAATATTCGAAAATCTGTAACTTTTGAAGGAATTTTTTGATCAATTTGGTGTCTTCGGCAAAGTTGTAGGTATTGTTAAGGACTATTTAGAAAAAAAATAGGTACACGGAAAAAAAAATTTCCCGATTTTTTTATTAACTTTTTTTTCACAAAAACTCAAATTCCCAAAATACGTATTTTTTGATTTTCGAGATTTTTTGATATGTTTTAGGGGACAAAAATTTGCAACTTTTGAGCTATAGAGAAACATGGTCAAAAAATTTGCCGCCGAGTTATGATTTTTTGAAAAACTGGTGATTTTTGGAAAAAACCGAAATTTCATACATAAAATTTTTTTGACCTCATTTTTTTATGCAAAATTGAATTTGCAATCGAAAATTACTTTACAGATTTTTTGATAAAGGGCCCCGTTTTCAAGATATAGCCACCGAAAGTTTGATTTCAGCGAAATATTTGCAGTTTTTCGATTTTTAAAAGTAGTGACCATGAGTGACCATTTCTAAAAATATTTTTTTTGAAAAGTTCAGAAAATTTGCTATAAAATTGTCTAAGAGACATCGAAGATTGGACCTCTGGTTGTTGAGATACAGCGGCTAAAAAAAAAAGAAACACGAAAATTGAAGTTTTCTAAGTCTCACCCAATCAGCCCACGATTTTCTAATGACGATATCTCAGCAACTAATGGTTCAATTTTCAATGTTAATACATGAAACATTCGTGAAATTTTTCGATCTTTTCGAAAAAAATATTTTGAAAAAATTATATCAAGACTAACATTTCAAATGGGCATAATATTCAATGTTTGGCCCTTTTAAAATGTTAGTCTTGATTTAATTTTTTTCAAAATATTTTTTTCGAAAAGATCGGAAAATTTCACGAATGTTTCATGTATTAACATTGAAAATTGAACCATTAGTTGCTGAGATATCGTCATTAGAAAATCGTGGGCTGATTGGGTGAGACTTAGAAAACTTCAATTTTCGTGTTTCTTTTTCTTTAAGCCGCTGTATCTCAACAACCAGAGGTCCAATCTTCGATGTCTCCTAAACAATTTTATAGCAAAATTTCTGAACTTTTCAAAAAAAATATTTTTAGAAATGGTCACTCATGGTCACTATTTTTAAAAATCGAAAAACTGCAAATATTTCGCTGAAATCAAACTTTCGGTGGCTATATCTTGAAAACGGGGCCCTTTATCAAAAAATCTGTAAAGTAATTTTCGATTGCAAATTCAATTTTGCATAAAAAAATGAGGTCAAAAAAATTTTATGTATGAAATTTCGATTTTTTCCAAAAATCACCAGTTTTTCAAAAAATCATAACTCGGCAGCAGATTTTTCGACCATGTTTCTCTATAGCTCAAAAGTTGCGGATTTTTGTCCCCTAAAACATATCAAAAAATCTCGAAAATCAAAAAATACGTATTTTGGGAATTTGAGTTTTTGTAAAAAAAAAGTTAATAAAAAAATCGGGAAATTTTTTTTTCCGTGTACCTATTTTTTTCTAAATAGTCCTTAACAATACCTACAACTTTGCCGAAGACACCAAATTGATCAAAAAATTCCTTCAAAAGTTACAGATTTTCGAATATTTACGTACCATTTTTGTATGAACAGCTGCCAAATTTGTATGGAAATTTATATGGACAAACTAATGATGCAAAATGGCTTCTTTGGTCATAGGGAAGGCCCCCACAAAGTTTGAGCCAAATCAAAAAATACAAATAAAATCCATTTCCGGTTTTGGTAGAGAATTGCTCACGTACAGTTGCTTTCCAATCATTAGTTTTCAAAATATCGAGGTATTGACGGAATTTTTTTTTCTAAAAAAAAAAAACTTTTCGTGGGACTGTACATTTGTATTTCATGCAAATTTAAAATGTTTTCAAAGGAGTTCAAACATTCTGAATATGATTATAAACGCGCTAAAATGCATTTTAACTGGTTTTCAGTTTGTTCAGCTTTAATTTTCATTAAAATTTTGAAGTTTTTCGAAAAAAAATTTTTTTTGCCCCCTGATTATTCAGACCAACTTTGAAGGGGGGGCGACATAAACTTTGAAAAATATTTGCAACGGCCTTACAGTAAAATAATATTTAAAATACATAAAATTTCATCAATTTTAATTTTGTAACTATGCTTGACTGTCTTTTGTGATAAATAAATTGCTATTTTCCCTGAAAAGTTTTTTTAAAGTAAAAATATAAACAGTTAAATAGATATTTCACACATTTTGAAATTTATGTTCAACAGAAAATAATCATTTAACTTGAAGGTTGAAATTACAGTTTTTGGGTTGCCAATTATTTCTCATGAGTCTCCTTCAAAACCAATCATTTACTCAAAATGGATCAGAAAACCTGTTAAAATTCATATTGTTGATGAATTAATCAAAATATTTTTTATTAATATTTTGGTTTAAATCAGATTTGAAATTATTTGATATGATTTTTCTACACAAAGAATTCTTTACAAGTTGCCCAAACATGACACTCCCTCTTCAGACTGCAAAAAAAAAAAACATTAACAAACTAAAATATTGGAAAAAAAAATCAATCGAAACTCATTTCGTTAGTCTTCAAATGCTTAAAAACGCAATTTCTGATGGACTTCCATGACTTTAAATAGGTATATTTGAATATTAGACAACTACACAGTCATACCCAGATTTTTACAGAAATTTTTAAAAATTATGTGGCATCTCTGCTGCAAGTCCGAATTCACCCTAGTCAAAATTGATTATGCACCTTTTTAAATTCAATTTGTTCAGTTTCAACTTTTTTTTTTCAGAAAAAAAATGTTATCGTATGAAATTTGCGTATTTTACCATCTAAACCTTAATCACAGACAAACAGATGTACATTTCTTTAAAATTCCATCAATCTGCATTTTAACGGTCAATTTGAATATTAGGAAACTCACCACAGCGATGAAGAATCCACCACCAAAAGCAAAGGCAAAAAAAAATTCAATAACAAATTATGAAAAATAAAAATAAATCAAAATATGTACTGAAAATTATAAAAAAATTACTTTAAAACTAAGAGCGGTTAAAATCTGGACTACATTTCACGTCAATAATTTGGCAATTGATGAAAATTTTTGTGATTTTTTGAGCATGTGTTCGTGAAAATATTCGCAAAATTTAGCGTTTATTGGTATTGCATAGTGCGTCCATCCCGGGACAAAAATCCCGGGATTTTTCTAAAAACGGGAATTCCCGAATCCCGGGATTTATAATAATTTGTCCCGGGAATTCGGAGAAATTGAAAAAAATCAAATTTTATTCTTGAAATTCAGGTTTGGTTGTGTAAACACATAACAAGTTAATTACTTAGTAATCCATAAGAATTTTAAAGCAATTAAATTTTTATTCGGCATTCATTTGGCTTATTAGGGAAAATTGCTAAAATTTTAGTTTGCATAATGCTTAGCGCTTTAAATATTTTCTATTTAATCTTATATATATTTCCAAAAGCGTGGGTATTATATTTAGGTATTTAATAAAAATCATATAAAATTATTTTTCATCGAATTAAGGGAGCTGTTGATGCAATTTTTTTCCATATTGTTTTGATTGACTTCATTAAAACAGGAACAGAACAATCAGTACACCGATTTCCAAATTGATTGCTCTGAAATCTCCTGTAACTGTTCAGAGTGTAGTGTCGATTTTCCCCAGCTGGCAGAAGTAACTCAAAGATATTTTTTTTTTAATATGTTTTATGTAAAACATGAAATTCAAATCCTATTTAAAATTTGCATTGACTGGTATTATATTATTTGTTTCTGCTTCTAGTGTTTTATTACATTTTCAAAGAAATTTAATAAAAGGAATATATTTAAAAAAACATATTCAATTTGAATCACAATGTACCGTCATCAGGAGTGACATTGGGTCTGGTGTGAGATTGGGTCATACAAAAAAGCTGAAGTTTGTATGACCCAATCTCACTTCCTAAACCCAATGTCACCCCTAATCACGGTATTTAAAATTGTGGTTAATTAATAAACCAAAGCACAACACAGATAAAAAAAATCTTTTAAACTACCCAAAAATTTCTGTCCTTGTTTCGATTGAAGTTTAAATTATTATCAATCAATATTTTTGAGCTAATTCTATGATTTTAGGCTTGAAAACAATATCAATATAATGAAAACATGGAGTTTATGACTGTTTCAAAAATTTCCCGGGATTTCAAAAATATTTTTCCCGTTTCCCGGGAAATTCAAAACCCGGGAAAATTGGACGCCCTAGTGCAGATTTAGAATCTTTTAACAATGGAAAGTACAGTTTAAGTGTAATCATTTTTGTATTTTGCACTTGAAAACTCAAAATAAGTGGAAATCAATACAAACATTTTGCGATCAGTGCCCAGTTTGTTCGAGCCAGGGCTTGCGAAATTTCGACTTTGTTCGTGATAGCTGACAGAACACTCCAATCGTCTTCACCACGACAACCTAATTTTTACATTCTACTTTTGTTCGTTTCACATACAAAGGAATGAGTGCTACGCAAAGCCACTCACACAATCATTGACTTCCCTACAGGAGAAAAATCGCTTGGGGAGCGGTCGTTTGACATTCTACCGAGATTCCGATCATCTCTCCAATGATAGCAATCATATGATTTCTGTCACCACGCAGCATACACTTGGAAGAGAGAGACAAAAACGAGAGAAAGAGAAAGAGCACGTTGTCTCGTTCGGGCGGCTGCTTGAGTGGTGCTCATTTTTCGTTCGTTTCGTCATCGTGCTTACGATCAATCGATCGTCGCCAAGCAATAACGGTCATGATAGGCGTTGTGTGTCAGCGATCAAATATCGTTTTGGGAAACGATCGCTGACAGAAAGTTCTATCGAATATCGAGCAGTCCCATTCAGTGATAGATCCCTTTTCAAGCATTGGTTCGAGCACACAGAAATAAAATAGAATTTTAGAAGCTTGAAAAAAAATATGGTTGAATATTTACTCTTTTTTTATGTAATTTTACTATAATTTTTGTTAGATTGTACAACACATTGTACTGACAAAAAACAGCAATTTTTAACGGTAATAATTTAAAGATTGAAAACTCACCACAGCTAATTCTCTCATGTTACTTCATTTAAAATAGCTTGGGCAACTAGAATTCACCGAATAAGGGATGAGAAGAAAAATTCAATATTGGTAAATTAGAAAGGGGAACCATTCGCCTAGGGGCCTCATAGACAATTCACCTTCCCAAAACTCGTCCAAATCCAAGCGAAACTTATTTGAGGATTCCGTGGAGATTTTCCCTTGTCCTGTTGAAAAAGTGGAGCATCAACAATTGGGTCCTTAATTTAAGCTTTAATTTTTTATTATTATTGTTCCCAACAAAAAAGTTTATTTTTACGAGTACAATGACCCTTTGAACGACCGCAAAAGATTTAAAATGGATTTTTAATTCATTTTTTTAAACTTCTCGGCTCTTCTTGACAGAAAAGGAAAAGGTCGTACCAAGCGGACCATAGTTGATCTATCGATAAAGTGCTGTCATGACCAAAAAATTGCATAAAAATGAAAATAAAAATGATCAGAAATTGTTTTTATTCATGCTTTTTGCCGTTGTACATACAAATTTACATAGGGCTTTAGTACCCAATTCTCACTTTCCAATTTCCCTATCCTTGCCGCTGGTGTGCGATGGAAATGGGAGCGGCAACTTGAACTTGGACAGTCATCGCAAACCATGTCGAATTCCAGACTGCAAATCGCTAAAATCACAGTCTCCAGATTTGAACAGTAACTTTAGAATTTTTTTCAATTCCAAGCGGTTGGTCACTTTCTTTGAATAAATTTAATTTAATTTCTTCATTTAAATTAGTTGTCATCGAAAACGAACATTATCTAAAATTGAGTTTGTAAGTTGGGAGAATTCTTGCAATCATTTTTTCCATCAATGCTGTTTCCTCAATATCATCATAACATTTAACTAAAATGCCCATGTGTGCATGATTTGGTATGCGTGTCTTTTGCAGAGGGGGATCGGGGGACCATTTACACATTTTTCCGTCATTTTTTTTTTTTTTTTTTTGGTAGCGCACACAGTCCTTTTTATTTTCTTAAATTCATCTTATTTGAGTGTGTTTTGTTTAATGATCTCTCTCGTGAATGTGTATGATTGTTGTGATTGTGAGTGAGCTGGTGAGTATGAGTCAATCTTTGTCTTTTTCCTCTTACATCTAATACATACACAGCGGAAAATAAGTTAGCGAAAGTATGTGTGTGTGTGTCTGTTTGTGTGTCAGTGTGTCTACCTTTACCACCGAACCCTGGCGGAGATCATCACGGTGCCCACGACCAGGCTGGAGGCCGCCGCGACGCACAGCCCAAACAGCGCATTACTGCTGCCACCGCCAGGCCGAACCGCACTCACGCCCGAGTGGCCCCAGTGCAGATCGAGCAGGCCCTTGGATTCGCGCGGGTTCGGTCCGTCGGTGGGTCCAACCAGCTCCTCCGGACAGGGCAGGTGCTCCTTGCCCAGCCGGAACAGGTTCACGATCTCGGGCTTCTCCTCGACGGTGGACTCGTTGTCCTGGGCGGCGTCCTCGATGTAATCGCCCTCGTCGTCCAGCTCGCCGTCCTGGAAGAAGGACGATGAAGCGGACGCCGCCGCCGCCGAACTGTCCTGACTGGCGAGTGCGTTGTCCGATGGGGATTTGCCGAGCGTGCACTCGATCGCGTGCAGCTTCTCCTTCAGGTCCTCGTTGCGGGTGCGGTTGCTCAGGTCGTACACCCAGGCCAGCCGGCAGTCGCACACGAAGCGGTTGTCTGGAAAGAAAGGGATAAAAACCATGAAAATTGCTCTTTTTAATCGAAGGCCGTTTGCCCAAAAAAGGCGATTTCATCGCTTGAACTCAACAAAACTGCTAGCAATTGTCAAAAGTATCAAAAATCGATTTAGTTAACCATCTTTCGACACAAAGACCTATTCAGTGAAATGACCTCTTTCAACTTTTGACGATTCTCTTTCGGTGAAATGACCAAATCTTAAATCAAACCACTCGAAAAACATTAATCTATCGATGGAACTACCCAGCGTAGCAAACTTACCGCGAACGGAGAGCAGCGAGCTGGCGTTGACGAGGTTGTCCATCAGCGGCACGATGTGGTTGTAGCTGAGCGTCTCCAGGTAGTTGCCGTCCAGGTTGAGCACGGCCAGGGCCGACACGCTGGTAAAGGTGCCGCTCTCCAGCGTAACGAGGCGGTTGTTCTCCAGGTGCAGGTGGCGCAGGTTGTTGAGCCCGTCGAAGGCGCGCTCGTCCAGTTTCTAGGGGAGGAAAAAGAGAGAAATTTTGGTTTAAGTACTTTTTAAGGAAAAAGTTGTCAAATTAAATTTGTAAAGGAAGAACGAAAGACAAAAAAATTATAAATTAAAAAAAGACTTAAAATCGATGGATTAAGAATGTTGAAGGAAAACTAAATTACAAAATCAATTAAAGACGATATTAGTTGAATGTTGTCGTTGAAAAAAAAATCTCGGGTACTGTTGCTATACAGTTCAACATTAATAATTAAAAACATATAAAAATGAGAATGAGATAAAATACCTCAAAAAGAAAAAAACAGGGTTCCTAGCCTTATGAAGAAAAGTTTAAACATAAAAATAAAAAAAAAAATATTTTGAATGACGCGATGATATGGTCGGAAGAGAATTGTTCAAAGACTCATAACAGTAATTTAGGACATTGTTAAATATATCAAAAAGATTTATTTGAAAAATGTAAATTTAGTTTCCAAAACTGCGCATGTTTGGAAGAATGCGAAAACTCTTAGCAAATATCTTTTTGATAAGAAAAATACAAATTTTACTTAAATTATGTCATTAATTTTCCCACCTTAAATTCAAACAAACAATATTGAGGACAAAAAAAATATTTTTGCAATTCCGTCGTGAAACTATTGGCCTACTTTTCTCTACAAAAAATACCAGAATTAAAAATTTAGACCAGTTCTAAAGAGTTGTTTTCAATAATAATTTCGAAAAGTAACATTTTTCAATATATTTTTTGGTTGAACGGTGAATGTGTATAGTACACATGAATGTTTGACATAACATTCCATTCAGAAATCATTATTCTGAATTGCAAAAAAAATGTTGTGAGCAACTAGTTGAAAAACTTGATTTTTTCAGCACTCATCGTATTTATCCAACTTGGTTAACCTCGATGGATAAATGTACGACATGTGCTGAAAAAATCTTCTTTTTGCCACTTGTTGCTTAAACTACAATTTTTTTGGAAAATTGGAAATGCTGTGCGATCTATTTAAAATCAAAAATGCATTTTTAATCAAATATGGAACTGTTAGTGTTCTTTTTTTCAACAATTCAGAATTCTGGAAAAGATTTTTTATCAAGAATTCTATGACGTTTTTAAATTTTTAACATTAGCACAACTTTAATCACGGGTTTCCAGCAAGGCCTCAGACTGGCAAGTAATTAATAATTACTTTGATTTTAAGGTGGTAATTAAGTAATTCATAAATAACTTAGTAATTCATGGTTATTAGAGTAATTTAAAGTAATTTTTTATATTGTACTTCTTCAACGAAACTTTTAGTTTTTTTAATATAATCTATTAGAACAGTATTTCTTTTTCATTTCAAATCAGAGTGTCACACAAATATTGAAAAAAATGACTGGTTCTGTATGTAGAAGGCCTTATTCACCATAGTTCTCTCCTAAAATTTATTTTCAACATGTTGTTTAGCGAAGCTGATTAACAACAAAAGGCAACGCCATGATATATTACCCAGTGAAAAATGTTTCATGAATCCAAAATCTATTTATTTTTAATAAATAATTGTGAAAATCCAGAGTTTTTTCTTTAAAGGACCTATAAGTTTTTGTCTTTCATATGTTTATAGGGCTCAATAAAAAAAAGTCGAGAAATATGATTTTTTTTTGCAAGAACTAGATTAGAGTTGGTTATTTTTTCTATGTTTTTCCTTCTAATAGACAGTCAAAATTATTGGAATTATGTGGATCAAATATTTAAAACCAAAATTTACTTAATTATCATTGATAAAAGCAAAGTTTACAGATGAAAGCCATTTAAAAATCAATTAAAATTAAAATAATTTTTTTTATATATTTTTCAGCTAACTACAGCAGTTGACAGTCCTGTAATATCTCTTTTTTAAGAGCTGAACTATTTTCTTGAAACATTTCCAAATATTTTTGAAACAAATGTTTCATTGTTAAAAATCAAACTCAGTGAAATTAGAATTGACTAATCAGATGGCTCTATAACTTTGGTTTCTTACATGAAAATTAATTGGCAATCAATAGAATCATAAAATGGTAATCAAAATTATACTTTTAACAGTTATTTTTTTATTGTTTAATTATTTTTTGAAGTATGTTTTCACAAAAAGATGCATGGAATTATTATGAATTATCAGGATTACTCTGGAATTACTCAGTAAATCTGGAATTACAGCATTACTTGCTCAAACTCCAAGTAATTACGGATTAGTGACCAGTCTGACCCGATGCTGGAAGCTGCTTGACTTTGTCAATGTATAAAGAATTTCGTAATAGTTGTTGAATTTGGCTTGAAAAAAGGATTTTGAAAAAGTAAAAAATAAGAGTCGCATAATATGCAAGAGGTAAGTAATGATTGAAGATTTTTATGCCCGAAACAGGTAAAATGAAAAAAATAATAATCGAAGCTCAGTTGACATTATTGTGAGTGCGAAATGTTGCCATATGATAAAATCTGAACTTTATTTAAAAAAATGGTTCCACTCACCTCAATCTTATTGCTGTCCAGGAACAGCATCTGCAAACTCCACAAATCAGCAAACACGGTCGCACCAACGTAATTCACATCGTTGTACGACAGCTTCAGCGACTTCAAATTCTCCAGCCCCTTGAAGTACTCCTTCGCAAGCACCGAGATCAAGTTCATCTCCAGCCGCAGCTCCTCCAGCTTCGTCAGCTCGACGAACCCGTTGTCGTGCAGCTCGGCGATGCTGTTGTTGGCCAGGTTGAGCCGCACCAGCTGGGGCAGATTCATGAACGCTTCCCGGTCGATCTTGCGGATGTCGTTGTTTTCCAGCGTGATTTGCTCCAGCGATGGGTGGTTGGCGAAGGCGTTCGGATGTAGGGTACGGATCTGGTTGTTCGGGAGGTTGCACTGGCGCAGTTCGGTGAGGTTGCCGAAGGCGTGCGGGTAAATGTCCCCGATGATGCCGTACTCGATGGTAAGGACGCGGAGCTTCTTCAGCGTGAAGATGACGTCCGAGGGGATGTAGGTGAGGTTGCCGGACTTGCGGATCGTGAACTTGAGATGCTCGAGGCTGGTTTGGGTGTGGAAGGCGAGCCAGTTGGCGTCCTTGCGGGGCAGTTCGCCGTCGAAGATCGAGCAGGACGCCTTCTGGGCTTTGGCGTGGGCTTCGGGCGAGCAGTGGCAGGCCAGCTTCATGTTGATGTCTTCCGAGCAGAGGTCCATCAGGGGGGTCGTGATGGTCGGCTGGGGGGCGGAAATTTGCGCCGATTTGCCCTTCCGGTGGTAGCCTTCCTTTTCGTAGCTGCGGGCCAGCGTTGATTCGGTGAGGGCGAGGAGCAGCAGCAGAATGGCCGGTAACCTCCGCAGCAGCAGCGTTCGTAATGGAGTCATTGTTGGTGTTGTTGTCGTCGGGGTAATCCTGGAAGGCAACAAGAAGCGAAAAAAAACAAAAATGTAAACACGGCTCCGCTAATTGGTTCGATTTGATTTCGTTTGTTGTGATGCTTCACGGTGCCCGGGCACCCTTAAAAAACGGACGGAGACAGCATCGGCAAACCAAACAAAAACAAAAACAAAAAAAGAGGGAAAACCTGGCCGGTCGCGCAATTTCCTGGGGCCCGGGAGGGTAAATAATCCGATGATTGTTTGTTTTTCCCTTTTACCGTGTCACGCCAGATAAGTGAAGCCCGAAATGGTTCTGTTTGTTTCCGAGTTCGGAGAGTGACTTGCGTTGAGGTGAAAAAGGGCGGGTGAGGTACGTAGGTACTGCTGGAAGCAAAGGGATTCGGAGAACGGTGGCTACGCAGATGAAAGGGGCGGTCGGACTTTTAATCCAATAAATTAGCTTGGTGCGTTTGAACTAGTGAGGGGGAGACAATTTGTGAGTTTATGCTTATCGTTGTTTTATTAGGAGGAGCGACTAATTTTGCGCTGAATTATTTGTTTTCGTTTAAGGCGGGGATTGTACAAAAGAGGATTTCAAAAATGTTTGTAATTTATTGAAGTGGAATAACTCCAACAGTCTAACTCCACCTCGAGGTAGGATTTCATCTAGAAATTTGCAAATGAAATCCATTTTCTGTAAATTTTGAATCCCTAAAAAGAAATGGAAAGATGATTTTTTTTAAAGAGGAACCACCCAGGTTTCAGTATAGTTCAGACTCGATTATCCGAAGTTAAATTATCCGAAGGTTTGTATGGAACTTCCGATAATCGAATCACGATCAAAAAATTTATTTATCATTTTCTTTTTCTTGTTTTAAACATCAAATTCGAGTTTTGCGACCCCAAAAAATCAAACCATCCACATTAACGACCCCCGGGTCCTTTGTGGTCTCTATTGCAAGTTTCTGCTCGAACCTAGGAGTCCGAAGGCTTGAATGGGGAGAGCACCCAAACCTCTTTTTACTCCAAGGAACCTTCCACCCCAGTGTTTGAACTGACGACCTTTGGATTGCGAGTCCAACCGCCGCCAGCGATTCCACCGGAGTAGGCTTGGTTTGGTGTGTTGTTTGTACTTATGGCATGGAGACAACCCCTACACCTGGAATGACTTAACGGCCTAACAACCAAGGCCGGGACCGACATTTTACTTCCTCATCCGATGGAAGGTTGCAGCAGATGGGAATCGAACCCAGAATCATCCGCTTACAAAGCGGACAGCGTAACCATTCGGCCACGCACTGCCACGTGCGTAACCATTGCGACCCCATTTCAATCAAATTTGAATAGTTGATTGCCTATGAAATAATAAAATGCATTTTTCAATTTTTCAATATTTAAAGCATTTTTTTTCTAAATTATCTGTTAAAAAGTAAAATTCATCAGGAATTGCCGAATTTTTTGACACAAAATCTGTATTCATTCCCCGATCATTTCATATTATCATCAAGCATTTTATGTTTATTTTATTGTAATATTTTTAAAATTTAAATTTGAAATTACAATTTGAGAATTTTATAACAATTAAGCTGTCAAATAAAAATTTGCCATTGAAAATGCATATTAGAAAACTGAAAATAAAAATATAAAAAGAATCATGCAATAAGATAAATCAAGCCGTATTTTTTAGTTATATCCATAAAAAATTCATATTAGGTATCATGGCAAAAGTAGGAATAAAAATGACATTTAACCCTCAACTGCCCTAGTCTTTTTTCGAGAATTTTTTATTATTCCCGTGTTCAGGAGGTTATTATGAGCAACTTTTGATTTGCGAAAAAAATATTTTTTTTTGTTTTATAATTTTCTTGTTTCATTTTTAGTATTTTAATTTGTATTTATCTTGTTTAGTTTATGTTTGTTTCTGATAGTATATGGATTACTCTTCAACCTCCTCACTTTTCAACATTTTTTTTTGTTTTTACATTATAAACTATAGAACGATACCATTATCATTTAAATTGTAAAAAAATATGCTTTGAGGCAAAGTCTGGTACCGTCAACAGGGGTGGCATTGGGTCTGGGTGAGATTGGGTCATACAAATTTCAGCATTTTTGTATGTCCCAATCTCACCCCCCAGACCCAACACACATTTCCAAAATTACTGCATACTTATTTTCACATAAATACACAGAAAAAAAAATCATGGTTAAATTTCATCTAAAAAGGGGTACATCTTTTATGTCAGAAAAATGGGTAATTTTACCTCTGAAAATGTGTAAATTTACCACTATTCTGGGGTAATGTCGCTTTTTCGGTCTAAATTGAGGTAAAATTAAAACATAAAAGAGGTAATATTCAACCTTCCAAAATTACACCTTCCAAATATACACAATTTTTGCTGTGTAGAGGAAATGTTAGTACGAAACACAGCCAAAGATGACCCCACAAAAACGGCACTTTTAAAAACATTGGCAAAGTCACATAACACAAATCACACTTCCAACCTTAGAATTTTCTTAAATTTAAGGAGTTTTTTCCTCTAATGCTTTTTAAAGATCAAAAAATGGATCAAAATTGGATTTTTGGCGAATTTTTAGATCGAAGCCCGCCTAGAGGTTGCTGTTGTGGCCTTTTTGCAGATATTTGCTGAATTTTAACCTTGTACATTTTGGTCAATTAAGCATAGTTTTGGACTCGATTTAGTTACCATTTTACCCTCTACTGCCCATTTTTTCGAAAATTTTTGTTTTTCTCGTGTTTAGGAGGTCATTTAGAGCAACTTTTGTTTTACGAAAAAAATTACTTCTCTTGTTTTGTGTTTTTCTTGTTTCATTTTTAGTATTTAATTTGCATTAATCTTGTTTAGTTTATGTTTGGTTTTGGTAGTATTTGGCCTGTTCTACCATCATCTATCATTAAATTTTGCCTATCAATTTTTTCATGCTTATACAGTCAATTTTTCACTTTTTAGGCATAGTCTGGGACACTAGAAAAAATATTGCATACTTCTTTTTACTTAAAATATAGGAAATTTTCTAAAATTTTAAGAGTTCTTCATTTAAATTGATTTTTGGCGATTTTTTATATCGAAGCCCATCTAAAGGCGGGGTTGGGTTGTAGAGGGTTAAAGAAAGGTTTTTTTTTATCAGTAGTTAATGTTAATTCTTAGTTAAGAGAAAACCAGCCATCTTATTTCAGCAGATTTTCAATTGTCTTTTAAACTTATAGAACAAAAATAATTCTCGTATTGAAATTTTATTAAACTAAGGCACTTAATTCGATTTGAGAACTCAAAAATCAAAATCTTAAAATTCTTTTTTGAAGGTCTCGGAACCAAAGAGCCTTGGTCTGAAAATAGATTTATTAGATTTCTCAGAAAATTTTACATGACATATCAAAAAATGGTGAAGTTATGTTTTCAATATTCCGAGATACGATTTTTTTGAAAATAATAAAAAACGGATTTTTCGGCGCACCACGCTCAAAAATGAGAAAGTGACGAAAAAACACTTTTTTTCTAAAATTGCGATAACTTAAAAATTTCATCGATGACCTATACATGTTTGGGTATCAAAATTTTCGTAATTAAAAGAAGCAACTTTTTTTCGAATTTTGCTGTTTTCGTGGGGCAATGCTGTATATTAGAGTTTACATTTTTGTTAAAATATTCAAATTTTCACAAAACTCTTTTATAGTGAATAAGCATATTAAATTTGGTTTCGTTCGATACCCATATTAAAAATTTCGAAAATTTGATTATTTTTCAAAAATGCATTATTTTCTGAAAATTTAATTATTAAAAAAACTATTGTAAAGTGAAAAGCATACTGAATTTGGCTTAATTTCAATTTGAATACTTTCGATAAATAGGAGATTTTGCGAACAATTAAGAGCATTTATCTTAGAATTTAATAACATTTCCAAAACATATATGCATAGTGGAAGCATTGAAAATTTAACAAGATGTTTGCATTAGGTTAATATTATCGACGATTTTCATACCGATTAACAATCTTTATAAGTTATCTCAAATTATCTCTCATTTTTTACACAATAAAAAAAGTTCAGCATCGTTTACTTTAATCAAACTTCACTCGGTTGTTTTTGTTTTGTTTTGTTTAAATTCCACTATATTTTGGAAAATTTTTTTGTAATTAATTTAAGAACAATCCAATGTTTATAGATTTTTAGACCAAAGATAATTTTGATCGAGTTTCACGTTATATCTCACTTTCTAAACAGAACAAGTGAATTCCACACAACACCCCTTTCTCATCTCATTATTTCCAAAAGCAAACAACTGTATTAAAAACACATAAATACGATTAACGAGTTTACACGCACGCTATAAAATCCCCTTTTCGTAAAAGTTTCAACCCGCTCATGTGTATCAAAGTCCCATTAGAGGATGGTTCAGGAAAGGGGTGTCTCGCAAACAAAAAATAAATAAAAACACCCCACCCCGCACCCTGTATCTGTGGCCATTATTGTCACAAAAATTCAAAAACTCCTTCCGATCCGCCGTGCCGCACGGGCAGAAAGTACTTTTAATCGCCTTAAAATCAGACCATTTCCCAACCGTAATTGGCTTACAGTTCACACCACACGTACCGAGCCAGATCTCTCTTTCTCTCTCTGTCTGGCATCAATTCTGGTTGGCCTTTCGGCATTCCGAGATGGTGGGTTAAGGGTTAGGTGGGCATTATTTGTTCTTGTGTTTGCTCTGAAATAATATTTATAGTGTTCCAATTTTTTTATTTTTAAAATTTTACTTTTTGATTTGAAGTTGTTACAGTTTTTTTTCTACAACGAATTAATTTTTGTTTATTTTCTGCTTCTTTTTCTAAAAAATTAAACTCAACAAAGGACCTCTAACGTTGCTCGAATGCTACATCATCTTATCAAAATTTGTTCAGCCACTTTGCTTTTTCCTTACAGGGCTTTCACACCAGCTTATGAAGAATTCTCGCGCTCCCTCCCCCGTAATTGAATCCCCCTTTGAAATCGGCCTTAAATTCCGAGCATGCATAATTAAAACACGCACACGTTTGCACCGTTTAACGAGGCAGGACCGAAAGGAAAAACTCACTTCTAAGCAAAGGGAAAACTTTTTCCGCCAACGCTATTAGCCGAGCGATAATGAAATGCTTTCTAATTGTCAGATGAAAAATTGGCTCTAAAAAGCGCTTAGCTCAGCGCTGTTGGGTGATTAGAAGGGCCACGTGCAGTCACGCCACGTGGGCTGTCTTTGTGGTTAGACACTTTGAATTTTAAAGTCCTTGATGATAGTTAAACCTCAGAAATTATAATTATTAAATTTTGTCACTTAAATTTTCCAATCTTCATCCAAGCTCCATCAAAATCATAACTTGATTCCAAATTAAATCGAGCGACATCACAAAAAAAACACACAAAAAACGACTTCCCAACTTTTTCGTCCCCAACCGGTGTAAATCTCAGCCGGTTCCGACGAAAACCGCAACTCAGCCGCAACAAATCCGGTGAACAAGTCGAGGCCAACAAAAAACGCTGTTTTCACGGAGGTCACACCAGATTTCCGCCCTTCTACCACAAGGGGGTGGGGACAGACTTTGGGGAGCAGCTCGCGACAGTCTTATCAATTATTCATCGGCTCGGAAAATGGCACCATTTCTTACGAGATTAGCGGCGTCCCCCCTCCTGTGAGTGGGGATAGCCCCCTTGGGTTCAAGGTAGACAAGGGTTCCGACAGAGAGTGAGTGAAGGAAAAGCTGTAAACAACGAGCCACCCACGCGGACACTTTCAACGTCCCCCGGGGCGCGGGAAATTTGTCCATTTTTTACGAATATTTGTTTTGAAGAGATTTTTTTTTTAGATTCGGATCAATGCTTTTTTGTTAAATTTGGTCCACTATTTGTTTGTTAAAAATGCGATGAATATTTGCTCAAAGATTTCAAAAATAAAGCAAATTCTTATCTAACGACATTATAAAACCAGCATTTCCAATTTTGAGTTGCTTGGTTTCAAAAAAATAACTATTAACAGTTGAAATGCTATATTTTTTGTGTCATTGGACTTGGTCCCTGTAAAAAAATGCAGTTGAAAGTAAAAGAAAAAGAACAAAGAAAAATGTTTTTAAATATTATTAAAATGCATTTTCAGCTTATTTTTCAGATTTCAAAAATACTTATGGATAATTCTCTACGAACTCACACGAAATCGGGAAAAATTGCCCCGACCCCTCTTCGATTTGCGTAAAACTTTGTCCTAAGGGGTAACTTTTGTCCCTGATCACGAATCCGAGGTCCGTTTTTTGATATCTCGTGACGGAGGGGTGGTACGACCCCTTCCATTTTTGGACATGCGAAAAAAGAGGTGTTTTTAAATAATTTGCAGCCTGAAACGGTGATGAGATAGAAATTTGGTGTCAAAGGGACTTTTATGTAAAATTAGACGCCCGTTTGGATGGCTTACTCAGTATTCCGAAAAAACGTATTTTTCATCGCAAAAAACACTAAAAAAGTTTTAAAAATTCTCCCATTTTCCGTTACTTGACTTTAAAAATTTTAGGAACATATAATTATATGGGAAATTTAATGTACTTTTCGGATTTACATTAACCCAGAAGGGTCATTTTTTCATTTAGAACAAAATTTTTCATTTTAAAATTTCGTGTTTTTTTCTAACTTTGCAGGGTTATTTTTTAGAGTGTAACAATGTTCTACAATGTTGTAGAGCACAGAATTACAAAAAAAATAATAATATATAGACATAAGGGGTCGTGCATAAACCATGTGGCCTTTTTTTTGGGAATTTTTGACCCCCCCTACCCCCCCATGGTTTTCGTGGTTTCTCGCCAACCCCCCCCCCCCCCTTATGACCACGTGGCTTATTTCTCTGAAAAATAAAAATAAAACTTGTTGAATTCAAAAATTACATTTACAATGCATTTGTCTGCATCAATCTGACCTTCTTTTTTTCACTAAATACATTTATATTACAGTTTAAAATTTAATTGTAATGTTACAGAAAAAAAAAGATTATCAAAACTAAGTTTTTTTCTGTTAACCCTATCAATCAAGAAATTTGAGAAAAAGTATGTCGATTACAAACTGGAAACCAAAATTATTTCGTTGCAAGCAATGGAATGCATCTAAAATATAAATGCTTTTAGAGTATGAATTGTACTCAAAAAATCAAACCAAATAAACGGATAAAAAATATTACATAAACAAGTGAGCAATGATTCCATGTGTCCAAAAAAGTAATTTTGTACCATTATTTCTCGGATGTGCGACAAAAGGTCAAATGGACCAAAGGTCGAATGCCAAAAGGTCGAAAGACATAAGGTCGAAAGACATAAGGTCGAACGGACAAAAGGTCGAAAATGGATAAAAGGTCGACTGGACAAAACGTCGTAAGGATAAAAGGTCGAATGTGAAAAAATGAAAAAAATAATAATAATTATATAAACTTCTTAAATATTCTTGAAAAACATAATTTCTTACTAACAAATCCGATTTTTTTCTGTGAGTGAGATATTGTGAGTATGAGAATGGGATAATTCTTTCAAACATGTGCAGTTCTTTGAAATAAAGGCGACTTCTCAATGTTTTTTTATTCTAAAAACAACCTATTCTTGATTGTCATAATATTTTTGTGAATTTTTCTATTCTTTCAAACATGAGCGATTCCTTGAAAAAAAAAGTTCGCTTCTGAAATATGATGGAAATTTATTTTTATTTCTAACAACAACCTTTTCTTGATTGTCATGATATTTTTGTGAGTTTTTCCATTCTTTCAAACATGAGCAGTTCTTACAAAAAAGGTTGACTTCTAAAATAGTTTTATATTTTTATTAAACAGCTTATTCTTGACTGTCGTAATGTTTTTGTGATTTTTCCATTCTTTAAGGTTCTTTAAAAAAGGTTCGACTTCTAAAAATATCATTAAGTTTTTATTTTATTTAAAAAAAACTGTTCTTGATTGTCGTAATATTTTTGTGAGTTTTTCCATTCCTTCAAATATGAGCAGTTCTTCCAGAAAAAAGTTTGACTTTTTTTTCTTTTTAAACACACTACGTTTAAAATATTTTGTAAGTTTTTGATTAATTTATTTAAAAAATGGTTGGAATATTTTAGTGACTAATCAAATCTTCCAAATATAAACAGTTAAGAAAAATGAGAAAGGTTTGTTTCTTTAATATTGTTGCAAGTTTTTTATCCTTTCTCAATCTATCTTTCATGGTCACATAAGATCCTTAGAAAAATCTGACTTCAAAAATATACCTGCATGTATAAAAAATCGATCGAATTAATTTATTATTAAATATGATTTTTTCAAAAAGTCAAATGATTTATCCTTTTTTTTTAATTAAAAACAAAACTAGCTGAAAGATCAGGAAATTCTTTATAATTTTACAATTTTGATCATACTTTTGGTTGCTGAGATATTTATGTTGAAAAAAAAGAAAGATGAGTTTTTTTTATATTAATGAATATTTCTTATTTATATTGATCTTTAATGGCGTTACATTAAAATTTTATGCACGAATACTGCCCATGTTCGCAAAAATGTCCCATAAAGGCTACGTGTTAAATTTTCGCGAAAAAAATGGATTTCCTCTTGATTTCTTAAACAAAGTACTGGATGTTGTAGGCTTTTTAGAGCGTTCAATTTCCCGGGGATTCAAATTGCCCGGGAAACGGGAAATTTGCAACAAATTTCCCGGGAAATCCCGGAAATTCTTGAGAAATTTTAAATTTATCAAAAATTTATCTGATCCTGGTTCTGATTTATATTATGCAACAACATTGTACAGAATAGCAACTTAATTGGTTAGAATGTGTGTGAGGATCGATGAGTGCCTTGACTGCTTGTAAAAAAAACATACAGTTTCATGAAAATATTTAAATTTTCTAAATTTAAAAGCTGTTCTAAAATTCGTTCGAATGAATTGTTATAACACCCCAAATTATGGACTATCTCTTAAATCAAAATGCCAAGCTCATATTCACTTTAATCCTTTTCTCGGGGAGAAGAAAATGGCTTTCGCTCATACGAATGAATATCAATCAGAAAACAATTTTTCGGTGAATTTCAAAGTAGATAAGTATCGTTTGAAAAGAAAAATCGTGACGGTTTATTTTCTAATGTTAGGCAATTCACCTGCAAATGTAGTAGTGAAACCGAAATGTTGAGCGATAATCCTGAAATTGATTTTTTTTATTCACAAGACAATACAAGGTATCTTGAGATTGAAGTGTATGCATGTCATAAAATTTAATCAGCACAGTTTTTGATGTTTTTTTTATAGAAAATATTTTTTTGATAAGCCACGTGGTCAGCCGTCGACCCCCCCTCCCCCCCATGGCTTTTCGTGGTTTTTTTCGGTCAGATTTTCAACCCCCCCCCCCCACCTAAGGAGGCCACGTGGTTTATGCACGACCCCTAAGGGGTTTGCTAGTAAACATCACGAGTTATCGCGATTTTACGAAAAAAAAGTTTTGAAAATGTTACTTTTTGCGTTTCTCTTTGTTTCGTCGTCCGTGTCTGTCACGGGTGGCCATGAACGGCCATGATCAACGACGTCGACGACCAACATTTTCAAAACTTTGTTTTCGTTAAATCGCAATAACTGGTGATGTTTACTAGCATACCCCTAATATATTAAAACCCCAATTATATTATATTTTTGCAATTGTGTGCTCTACAACTTTGTAGAACATTGTTACACTCTAAAAAATAACCCTGCAAAGTTAGAAAAAACACGAATTTTAAAATGAGAAATTTTGTTTCAAATGAAAAAAATGACCCTTCTGGGTCAATGAAGATTCGAAAACTACATCCAATTTTCCATAAAATGACATGTTTCAAAAAAATTTACAGTTATGTAACGGAAAATGGGAGAATTTATAAAACTTTTTAAGTGTTTTTTTTCGATGAAAAATACATTTTTTTTCGGAATTCTGAGTACGCCATCAAATCGGGCGTCTAATTTTACATAAAAGTCCCTTTGACACCAAATTTCTATCTCATCACCGTTTCAGGCTGCAAATTATTGAAAAACACCTCTTTTTTCACATGTTCAAAAATGGAAGGGGTCGTACCGCCCTCCGTCACGAGATATCAAAAAACGGACCTCGGATTCGTGATCAGGGACAAAAGTTACCCCTTAGGACAAAGTTTCACGCAAATCGAAGAGGGGTCGGGGCAACTGCTGTGGGAATTACCCAACTATAGTAGATTTTTTTTTCTTTTCTGAGGGTAGAGTCAGATGAGGTGAGCAAAAATACTTGGAAAAATATATAGATATATTTTTCACGTATTTTTGCCACTTAATCTGAATCTGCCCTCAGATATGAAAAAAAAAAATTATATCAAAATCACCCGGATCGTAAATCATCCTGATTTTTTACCAAACCAAAAGTTGCCTTTTCCTTTTTCCTACAACTTTTCTGAAGACATCAAATCTCCAAAACTTCATTTTTTTCGGAAAATCACTTTTCTACTCAATTTTGCGATCCGGTTCACTGTACATTGTGCCTAATTCAAACTGAATATTCAAACATTCTTACAATTTTTGCAATATTTTCCCTAACAAATATGTTTTTTATCAACTAACATCTTAACACATTTCAATATTTGGTAGAAACTTCTGCTCTAATTGATGGAAAACCTAGATGTTCAAGAACTATCATAAAATTATTTATACCAAAGAGCATAGAAATTTTTGTAAGTATTTGTTTGATATTTTTCATGTCATTTTTATATTGTGTTTTTAACTTGTCATTGCAGTAATTTCAATAACAGACCAGTTTGCAGTTTTTCAAATAGTATAGAGGTTACTCTCCGTCAACTCACACGTAATCGGAAAAATACCTCTTCGAGTTGCGTGAAACTTTGTCCTTCGGGATAATTTTTGTCCCTGATCACGATTACGATCTATTTTTCGATATCTTGTGACGGAGGGGCGGTACGACACCTTCCATTTTTTAGCATTCGAAAAATGACGTGTTTTCCAATAATTTTCGGCTCAAAATGGTGACTGTTTGGAAATTTGGTGACGAAGCATCTTCAATGTGAAATTCCTCATCCAGAAAAAAACCTTTTTAAATTTCCTGTTTTTTAAGGGTGTAAAAAAGTGCTACAAAGTTTAAGATTGGGATATTAATTTTTTTATGTATAGAGCAATACTAGCTCAAATCAGGAATTTTTCAGAAACTTTTGTACCCGACCCTCTCCGATTTTAATGTAACTTTCTAGACATCCTAGGTCTTAAAAAACATTTTTTTGTGTATTTGGAGCCAGTTGCACTCGCGAATGAAATTTGAGAAGGGCGTTAGTGATTTAATTATTTTTGTATTTCGCTATTTAAAAAATACTGTAACTCAAAGCCGTTGCATCATTTAAAAAAGACAAACTTTTAGGAAATGAAAAAAAATACACTGTTAGAAAAATACACTCAACTTCTACGAGATTTTTGGATTTTTAAGATCAAAAGTTTGATTTAAAAGTGATATCACGTTTTTTTTTCGTTCAAATTTTTTGAGGAAATAACTAAAGATGTTGCAAAAAGTCTCATGAAAATGCAGGATAGTATGTCTCTCCTGAAAAATACAAAAATCATTTTTTTAAACTTTAAACTATAAACAAAAGTGGCCGAAACGTCAAAATTTTCAAAAACCGATAGTGAGAATCGATTTCGCAGTCAGTCTTACATAAAAATCTCCATATTGCCCATTGTCCTATGTCCAATCCTTGTGAAGATACAGCGGGTTTTAAAATAAAAAATGTTGACAAAATAGGGTATTTGGTGGTTTCTGGAAATTTCTATATTTTTATGCATCTATAAGGAAATTTATACAATTTTTATTTCTATATTTTATCTAAACTTGATTTTGCCGTCTAGAAGATATTTTAACCGGAAAGCTAGTCCAATTTCCCATAAGTTTGCCTTTAAAAGCATTTAAATTGGATGTATCGGCTAACAGATATAAGCTTAATTACGTTGCTCATAACTAAAAATAGTATATTTTTTTCAGTGTGGTAGAAACCTAGATAGTAAATAAGCTTACGTATATATTAAAACTAGTCAAATTAAAAATTTGTCAAAGGCAAACTTATGGGAAATTGGAGGAGGACTTTTCTTGTAAAATATTTTCGAGACTCAAAAGTCAAGTCTGTTATACAAAAATTTCCAAAAAAAAACACAAATAAACCTATTTTTTCAACAACCGCTGCATCTTCACATAGATTGGACATAGGACAATGGTTAATATGGAGACTTTTAAATAAAATTGTCTGCGGAATCGATTCCCACTATCGATTTTTGAAAATTTTGATGTTTAGAGCTCTTTTCTGAAAAACATTTAAGTAAATGATTTTTTAGGAGAGGCGTACTATCCTGCATTTTGCGTGAGTCTTTTTGTATCATCTTAAGTTATTTCCTCAAAAAATTTGAGCGAAAAAAAATCGTGACATCACCTTTAAATCTAACTTTTAGACACAAAAATTGAAAAATCTCATAGAAGCGGCGTGTATTTTTCTTTCAGTGTATTTTTTCAGAAAGTCTGTCCAATTTCCTAAAAGTATGTACAAGACCACAGTTACAGTAGTTTTTAAATAACGAAATACAAAAATATTTAAAAAAAAAGGTACACCCTTATCAAATGTCATTCTCGAGTGCAACTGGCTCCATATACACAAAAATGGTCAATAAAGGCCTAGGATAACATGTCTAAAAAGTTTCATTGAAATCGGAGAGGGTCGGGTACAAAAGTACCAGAAAAAAACCTGATTTGAGCAGGAATTGCTCTATAAACATTCAGGATTTGCTGTAACCGTTATGAGATAACGTGATTTTACGAAAAAAAAATTTTGTGTAACATTGTTACACTCTTAAAAATAACCGAAATTTCGAAAAAATACGAAATTTTAAAATATGTTTTTTGTTCTAAATTAGAAAATTACCCTTCGAAAAGTACATTAAATCCCCTTAAATTGAAAAGTTTAAATTTTTTTTTAAAGTGGAGTAACAAAAAATTGCAGAGTTTTTATTTTTTTTTTTGTGCCGTATCGCCCCTCCGTCATGAGATGACTCTTTGAAGTAAATAAAACAAATGTGATCAGTTAATGATAAAATGAAAAGTGCAACATTGATGAAGAGCATTTAACCATACATCTTAAAATGTAAAATAAATGTAATTTTTACAAGAATGTTCAATGAAGAAATATCTAATTTAATAAAAAGCAAATTCAATACCTTTCTTTAGTAACTTTTACTTTTACTTTTACATCCGATGTTCGAAGCGTCGAAGTGTAGAGTTTGGACTGTTTTGGGTTTTAATTTCTTTTCTTTATTTACAAATCAGTATATTTTTAATATTTTTAAAGAATAAGTAAAAAAATCATAAAAAAAAACTAAAACTTAAAGCAATTGATGATTTCCCCCGAATCGGTATAATTTTTTCCACCGATTTTCCACAATCCATAAAATCTCGAAACTGTAACAAATCTAGTGGAATCCCCGCGACGCGTAACGAAATCGACACACAGTAATAATCCACTAACAGGAATGAACAAAAAAAGAAACCCCCAGCTTATCACGCTGCGATGCACTCCAATTCGCAGGAAAAAAATGAAAATAAAACCTGCACCGTTATGATTTCCACAATTGAATTAAGCCGTTATTCCGGACGATTCCGTTCCGCTCGACACACCACCATGATCCTCTCTCATGTGGATTTTTATGGACGTTTCGTAGGAAAAAAATAAATATTTTCGTGATGAGGGAATCACACCGATGAAAAAATCTATATAAAAAAACGCATTAATTGTAAATTGATATTTTATCAAAAAGTTTGGTTTAATCATAAACTTTATAAAAATTTTGAGAAAACATTAACAGAAACTAAAGTAGAATTTTACATCAGTGTAATTGTTGCATATTTTTAACCCAAATTCCTGATGGACGATGATGCAAGCGCGTCCAAAAATATTTCGTAAAATGCGAAAAAAAAATCGAGGGAGTCCTTTCATCCGAATACAAACAGAGCAGTCACACACATTCACTCAAACTCACAATATAAACATAATACAACAACGTCCCTTGGTCCGTAACGAGCGTCGAATTGATCCGGGGACCATTATCCTCGGGAGCTTGCATCATGTGTGGCAAGTCAAATGTTTGCCGAAAATGTTCATCATTTTTTTTTTGGTCCCCGTTGCAAAAACGTTCTCCGCTCTGAATAGCCGCATAATAGAATAAGTAATGAATTATCGACCATTGACGGAGGATCTCCCTCTCTCTTTCTCTGTGGCAATTTGGCAGGGCAGGACGGGATCGATTTCCGAGGATTGATGAGTTCCGAAATGGACAGGGGGCAGCCAGCGGTGGTAGAGTCGTGAAGATTAAACTCGGCAACAATGACTCCGAAATGGGAGCTTGAAAAATGATCCAAGATGCGTCGGGGGTGCACGTTAACGAGGAGGGAGGTGCACAGTGAAAAAAAAAAATACTTCTGATTAAAACTTGAAATTTTATTTGTGCTTCCTTCTCGACCTTATTCTTCGTAAAGTGTTTTAACATAATTTGACCGAAGTTGATAAAATCTACACTTTTTACTGTGCCAACTCCAGCATAAACCAAAACTTTCCCCTCGCAAAACCTTCGCTCAAGGTAGGCCGGGAATGTCCTGGCGATTTTCCCTGCTCCGCGGGCTGCCATAGCTGGGTGGTTCTCCGCCGCCGCCTGCTGTGACTGGCTGGTAGTCTGTGAGGAGGTCGTCGACGGTCGACGAGACGCAGGGTTGCCACCGCCACCCGTCGTGACCGTTGCAGGTCGTCCCAGCTATGCTGCAATTCTTCCACCCTGCAGTGCGTCGTGTTCTGCGTAGCCTGCTGGGTCTGTTTACCTTTCCGGGCGCGCCAGGACGTCCTTGTCGTCGTCGTCATCGCTGTTGTGGGTAACAGATTTTTTTCCCTTCTGTTTATGGGTACTGTTCTGGGACTGTTATTCGCTCCGAATCATGGGAAAGCAATTTTTGGGAAGTTGATGGTTTCACAACAGCAATAACACGCTGGAAACGGTTTGTTGCTTTGAAACGGTATTTATGGATTTTTGAGCAGTCCTGCATGAACATTAAGCATTACAAATAAAGATAGCACATTGTCTTCTGATTATCTCGCAAGAAATGGGGAAACTTATTTTTAAATTGATTGTTCTGTTGCTATCTATGAAACTACAAATCATAGAAAGATCATCGAATACCCATTTTTAAGAAAAAAAATACGTTAAATCGATTTACGCACTGCACATAAACTCGAACCATCAAAATCCAATTTGTATCTCGTAAACTAAAAAGAATACATCGAGATTCAAATTTGGTGGTGGTTCTTAGGTAAAATTTTGAAACATATTTCAGTGGCTTCAAGAAGGCAACAACCGGCACGTGCTGATTCATTTTGGTGGCGAAATTTGTTAAACTGAATTCAATACAGAGAATTTTAGAGTGATGATCAATTTTCTTCGAAAATGATCAACGGCTTCACCTAAAACAATTCCAAAAATAAGACTTTAAAAAAGTTAGGGGAAACATACACATTTTAAGCCTAATAAGCGGTCCAGTTTGAATGATATAGGATAATCTGGAGTTTTCCTTGAAGTTTACTAAAATCAAGAACACCAACGAGTAGAACAACTTTTTGTGAACATTTCTCTTTTTTTCACTTTTAATAAAAGTTATTCTATTCCTTTGACAAGCATTTAAAAAAAATAATTTCCCGAATGTATTTTAATCAGTCGAGAATGCATTGGGACACGCCCATTTCCCTTTTTTCAGCTTAGTTCTTTTTCTTCCAGCGCTCCTTTGGGTCTGCTTAGTGCTGAGCAATTCTCTACGAAATCGGTCTTTTTTCTTAAATTTTAATTTTTGTATTTTTTAATCCGACTGAAACTTTTTTGGTGCCTTCGGTATGCCTAAAGAAGCCATTTTGCATCATTAGTTTGTCCATATAATTTTCCATACAAATTTGGCAGCTGTCCATACAAAAATGATATGTGAAAATTCAAAAATCTGTATCTTTTGAAGGAATTTTTTGATCGATTTGGTGTCTTGGGCAAAGTTGTAGGTATGGATATGGACTACACCGAAAAAAATGATGCACGGTAAAAAAAATTGGTGATTTTTTATTTAACTTTTTGTCACTAAAACTTGATTTGCAAAAAAAAACACTATTTTTAATTATTTTTTATTTGTTGATATGTTTTAGAGGACATCAAATGCCAACTTTTCAGAAATTTCCAGGTTGTGCAAAAAATCTTTGAGCGAGTTATAAATTTTTGAATCAATACTGATTTTTTCAAAAATCGAAAAATTGGTCGCAAAAAATTGTCAACTTCATTTTTGATGCAAAATTAAATTTGCAATCAAAAAGTACTCTAGTGAAATTTTGATAAAGTGCACCGTTTTCAAGTTTAATCCATTTTTTTTTTTGAAAATAGTCGCAGTTTTTCATTTTTTAAAATTAGTGCACATGTTTGCCCACTTTTGAAAAAAATATTTTTTAAAAGTTGAGAAAAATTTCTATATTTTGCATTTTCGGACTTTGTTGATACGACCCTTAGTTGCTGAGATATTGCCATGCAAAGGTTAAAAAACAGGAAAATTGATGTTTTCTAAGTCCCACCCAAACAACACACCATTTTCTAAAGTCGATATCTCAGCAACTAATGTTCCGATTTTCAATGTTAAAATATGAAACAGTCGTGAAATTTCCCGATCTTCTCAAAAAAAATATTTTCAATTTTTTTAAACCAAGACTAACATTTTAAAAGGGCGTAATATTGAATGTGTGGCCCTTTTGAAATGTTAGTCTTGGTTTAAAAATAAAAACTAATTTTAAAAAATGAAAAACTGCGACTATTTTCAAATAAGTCACCTAATAGTAGTTTATGCAACAAGTTGCAAAAAGAGGATTTTTTCAGCACGAGTCGTACATTTATCCAACGAGGTTCACCGAGTTGGATAAATACGAAGAGTGCTGAAAAAATCAAGTTTTGCAACGAGTTCCATACAACATTTTTTGCAATTCCAAAAAACACACACTGAGTGAAAATTTATGTCAAATTTTCATGTATTTTGTCAATAAATCGTTTAAATCAAAAAATGTTGTAAATTGTTACTTTTCGAAACAAGTGCTGAAAAGTTCAAGTTTTCAGCACCCATTTGAGTGCTGAAAAGTAGAACTTTTCAGCATTTATTTTGAAAAGTGTTGCTATTCGATTCTGTTATTTTTGGTACAGAAAAGTAGGCTATTTCGTCGTTCAAGAATGACAGGAAAAGTAAGTTGTTTCACGACGGAATTGCAAAAAAATAGATTAAACTTGAAAACGGTGCACTTGATCAAAATTTTACTAGAGTACTTTTTGATTGCAAATTTGATTTTGCATCGAAAAATGAAGTTGAAAAAATTTTGCGATCAATTTTTCGATTTTTTTGAAAAAATCAGTATTGATTCAAAAATTTATTACTCGCTCAAAGATTTTTTGCACAACCTGGAAATTTCTGAAAAGTTCTCATTCGATGTCCTCTAAAACATATAAAAAATAAAAAAAATAAAAATAGTGTTTTTTTTGTTTTAGTGACAAAAAGTTTAATAAAAAATCACCGAAATTTTTTTACCGTGTATCATTTTTTTCCAGTATAGTCCATATCCATACCTAAAACTTCGCCGAAGACACCAAATCGATCAATAAATTCCTTCAAAAGATACAGATTTTTGAATTTCCATACATCATTTTTGTATGGCCAGCTGCCAAATTTGTATGGAAAATTATATGGACAACCTAATCTTTGGGCATACCGAAGGCACCAAAAAAGTTTCAGCCGGATAAAAAAATACAAAAATTAAAATTAAAGAAAAAAGACCGATTCCGTAGAGAACTGCTCAAGTGCATTAAATTTGATCTTTTTGGCCAGTAAGGGGCATACATTTGCGTGCTTACTCGAAGCGGTGCTGTTGCTGGTAAATTTAAAGCCTAAATAGTAGAAGTGGGCAAAAAAAGAGCGAGCCGCTTTAAGAGCCGGTTCACTAAAAAGAGCGAAAGATCTGTGGCTCACAAAAAAAGAACCGCGGTTCTTTTTTTAAAATTCCGTCTTTTGAAAAATCCGGCTCGAAATGGCATGATTTTTGTTATAAATATAATTTATTGAACTTAAAAAAAATAGTATTGAATTGGTTTTTGAGAATTGAAAATAAAATTTTAAATTTTTCAATGATTATGAAAATTAATTCCAAATTTAAATGATTTATTAAACAATATGAAAAAAAACTGTTGTACATTAAAGTATTACCGGAATACAAATTTGAGCATTTCAAATTGCATAATTTGTAAAATATTACAAAAAATTTACTGAATAACTTAGAGATTTTGGAAAAAAAAAATCCTTATAGTAATTACAGACTTTATTGATTAAATCAGAATAAAAAGAGTTCGCAGAATGTTTTCTCCAAATAAAATATCAGCATTAGTTCAATTCTTGCAGAAATAAACGCAATTTTAAAATTAAAAGCAATTGTTCCAACATCCTAGATTTAAGTTTGGATGCCATTCAATTACTTGAATGTATAGGGTCGAGTAGAAATCTTGAACTAGAGACCGCCAAGACCTATGATTTTAAAGGGCATCTTCTCGTTTTCAGTTTTAATTTTTTTTTATCAAATTATTTGTAAAAGTCCAATGTGAAATAACTTATAAAATCATACGATTTTAGAAAAACCTTTTCATCAAAATTTTGAAAAAGAGCGAAAGAGCCGTTCAAAAGAGCGGCTCTTTTTAATGAGCGAACGAAAATGAGCGGCTCCTAAAAAAGAGCGGTTTTGCCCACCTCTACTAAATAGTATTTTTGGAGCTTTAATCGAGCATCAAACTCTCCATATGACGAAGATAGGTGTTTGATTAGAAAGGGTATATTTCCCCTATGTTGTGTAAGAAAAAGCTAAACTAAAAAATGTTAAAAATGGCGTTGTTCGTTAAAAGTTTGCAAAAAAAAATACTAGATCAGGAATAAACTTATGCGAATAAAACTGTTTTGCAAAACATATCACTGTCAAAGAAATATTTAAAAACGAGGCAAGAAATGTTGTGTTCATTATTTATTTAAAATCGCTCTCCAATGGTTGGGGCATGAATTTCATCGTTTATTATCATCCTCCTAGAAATTGATCATATTAATTTCATTTCATATTTTTTTAGGATCTTTTTGCATCGGATTTCTTTGCAATAAAACCTAAAAATTGATTCATTTAAAAAAAACTCCGGTAATGAAAATCAGTTCAAAGTGTAAAGTTATAAATTTCAGTTCACAAATTTCATAATTGCTCGTGATTCGGAATGACTTCCTAAAAGATGGTTGGTCGGTGTTAAATCGAACACACATGCAGCGTTCTAGAAATCAAATATCAGATCAGCTTTTTCCTCGTCAAAAACCTCCATTTCTTCCTCCGAACCCAATTTCCCCAAACTGTTCCCCGGGCCTCGCCATAACGAGCCTGTCAATTTGGCTGGCTCGGACAGCGGAAAAACTTTGCCCCCTTTTTTGACCTGCAGTTGAGCCGCCGCTCATCAATGTCAGGCCATCATGATTTTCATCAACATCGTCGTCGTCGCCGTCTTCATCCGGCAAAAGTCGATCACGGGAATTGACACATCTACTTTTCTCGCTATCACCGGTTCGTCAGTTTCTCTCGGCATAAATTTAACCTTCCCGTTTTCTGGAAAAAAATGGACAGCTCGTCGAACCCAACTCTTTTTTTTTTGTCTTTTTGAGGGACGGTGCTGTAACTTGATTATGGGGTAAACGAGCTAGTTTTTTACATACAGTCCAGACTCGATTATCCGAAGCCTCGATTATCCAATGTTTCGATTATCCGAAGTCCCACCTTCGACTTGGGACTTCGGATAATCATCGAATAGCGAACAAAAAAAATCGTATTTTTTCAATTTCTTGTTTTTAACATAAAATTTGAGCTCTACGACCTTATTTTAGTCAAATTTGAGTTGTTGATTGGCTTTTAAAAAAATAAAATGCATTTTTTCAATATTGCATCACCGCCATTTCGGCCGCCATCTTGGATTTAAAAATTCTAAATAATTTTAGGGTACACATTAAAAAAAATCATGATAATATTACACCTGGAAAGGGGTACATTTTTTATGTCAGAAAAAAGGTGTAATTTTACCTCTGGAAATGTGTAATTTTAGCTCGTTTCTGGTGTAATGTCCCTTTTTCAGTCAAAAATGAGGTAAAATTACATCATAAAAAGGTAATATTCAACCTTCCAAATTTATATTATTTTTAACTGTGTAGTTAAGGGGTCATACCTATTTATAGTTAGAAACTGAATAAGATTTAAAAATAAATAGTGTAACCAGTGTTGCCAAATGAGCTTAAGTGCTCGCTCATTATTTTCTCTCTTCGCTCAAGCTCATGGTTTTAGTTTGACTTTCATTTCACTAGCAATCTTAAAAAAATGCAAGTGTTTTTTGAAGCTATTGCTCATTCTGAACTGAGAAAAGAGCCAAACCAGTGATGCAAAACGAGCAACGTTACTCGCTCATGCTCACCACTTCTGCTCATTAGAAAAAAAAAAAAACAAGAAAAAAAATATGCCACAGCAGTGTTAACGAACAGTGCATCTTCGGGGTACTCGTGCTCATCACTCGTGTTCATCAGGAGCTTCATGCTCTCAAAATCCTTTTGGAGCTCATGAGCGTTCTTGAAGATGCTTTTGTTTCTCGAAAAAAAAACCCGTTGGCTCCTTTAACACCCAAACACCTTAAAGCACCTTTGCCACATTTTCCACGAACTTGTCCAACTCCCTGGCAGCGCTTGATTGAAGGACGTCTTCGAGGCAGCCTTCACTGCCAAACAAGTGGCTCCCGAGCAGGAGCCACGAAGCAAAAAAAAAACCTTATTCCAAAAACTTTGCTCCAAATTAGCCCGCTTTTCGATACTCGATGGCGTCTTCTTCCTCATCTTCTGGGTGGGAAAATTAGGTTGCGGGTCGGGGGTGAGGCCACAGCTTTTTGCCGCAGTTTTCCTTACGCAACGCTCGCTTTGGTGTTTTGATGGTTTGACGCGCCTGATGCTAATGGAAGATTGCCAAAGTTTGCTCTTTTTCTTGGTATGCCGTCAAAACTAGCGGGACGATGGGAGGCGGGGACGACGGGTTTTGGATTGGCAGGGCTTGTAATAACTCAAGTTCCGATCGACCATCTGCAACCCGGCTGACACCGGCTTCCTTCTAGGCATCAGCGATTAATGATGGGGGCAGGGATGGGAAAAAACAACGTGATTTCGAATTTTTGATATGGGTATCAATCCAGAGTGTTTTTATTGCATTCAATTTGATTTCATTAAGCTCGAGATCAAGGGTGGGAAATTTAAAAAATAATCATGTGACATTTATTGATTTTCAAGATCTCATTATCCTCATGAGGTTTTTGAAACATTAATGCATTATTTTGTCCGGTCATGAAACCATCAATTTTTTTTAATTAATCTTTTGAACATAGAACAAAAACTTGTTTTTTAATAGAAAAAGTTTTTTTTAAATGCATTATACACCTGCCCAGTTAATTTGCCATAATTAGTTTCCAAAATATCTAAGAAAATATTGACAAAAATACTTTTTTGCGATTATTTTTTGCGGTGCATAAAAAATCTAAACATTTTCAAACAAGTCCAAACATACTAACCAATGCAGAAAAATTCGTTTAAAATTATCCTCAGTTGATAAGATTTCTTATTTCATGGATATTTAGAAGTTTATTGTTTTTTCCCTCCTCTGATTATTCAGACCAATTTGGAAGAGGGAGGCGACATAAACTTTGAAAAATATATGCAACAGCTTAATTATAACTAACTTACTGTAAAATATCAATGAAATCACTTTCTACATTTAAACATTTGGCGTAAATAACTAAAATAAGTCTTTTCTTAAAATAATATAAGACAAATAGCTCTAAAATTTTGGAAAAAATTTAACAATAATTTTTAGTTGATAATTAATTTCAAAACTCGATGAGATTTTATTTTTTTACTCATACATTTTTTGAATAAAAAAATGTAATATTTAATCAAAAACTGGTGAATTTTTATCAGGTTTTCGTGAATTATCATGAGGTTTACATTTTTACAAATTTCTAGGTAAAATTACTTAAAAAAAGGTAATATTAAACCATTTAAATGTTCAATTTCCAATTAAATATTACGCCCATTTAAAATGCTAGTCTTGATATAACAAAAAAAAAATTTTTTCGAAAAGATCGGAAAATTTCACGAATTTTTCATGTATTAAAATTGAAAATCGGATCATTATTTGCTGAGATGTGGTCATTAAAAAATGGTGGGTTGTTTTGGTGAGATTAAGAAAACTTCAATTTTCGTGTTTCTTTTTCTTAAAGCGGCTCTATCTCAGCAATCCGAGGTCCAATCTTCAATGTTTCTTGGACAATTTTATAGCAAATTTTCTGAACTTTAAAAAAAAAATAATTTTAGAAACGGTCACTCATGGTCACTATTTTTAAAAATTGAAAAACTGCAAATAATTCGCTAAAATAAAACTTTCGGTGGCTATATCTTGAAAAAGGAGCCCTTTATCAAAAAATCTGTAAGGTACTTTTCGATTGCAAATTTAATTTTGCATTAAAAAATAATGTCAAACTTGTTTTTGCATGAAACTTCGATTTTTTCCAAAAATCACTATTTTTTTCAAAAATTCATAACTCGGCGGCAGATTTTTTGACCATGTTTCTCTATGGCTCAAAAGTTGCGGTTTTTTGTCCCCTAAAACATATAAAAAAATCTCGAAAATCAAAAAATATGTATTTTGGGAAATTGTGTTTTAGTGAAAAAAAAAGTTGATAAAAAAATCTGCAATTTTTGTTTTTCCGTGTACCTATTTTTTTCTCAAAAGTCCTCAACAATAGCTACAACTTTGCCGAAGACACCAAATTGATCAGAAAATTCAGTGAAAGTTACAGCTGTTTGAATATTTACATACCATTTTTGTATGGACAGCAGCCAAAATTGTAAGGAGACTTGTATGGGTGAACCAATGACGCAAAATAGCTTATTTGGTCATAGGGAAGGCCGCCACAAAGTTTGAGCCAAGTCAAAAAATACAAATAAAATCAATTTCCGGTTTTGGTAAAGAATTGCTCATTTCCAATTCATTTATTTTTTTGCTGTGTAAATAAGAGATTTTGAAACTCGCTATCTATTTTTGCAATTTGCTGTAGTATCGCGGGCCGCATGAGGAACGCAAATAAAGATTATTGAAACTTGTAAAATTTTATTAGCTTGAAAGTTGAATTTTCATACAATAACTTTTTGAACGACTGTTTCATTTAATTTTCAAATGTTATTTGATGTTTTCCTGTTGTCAAGTTTTTGTTAAATTCTTCTACAGCAATCCCTTCTTATAAAACGTCATGCTACCTAGTCTTACAAAAACATTGGAATTGCACTTATTTTTTGGCTTTAAAAATTTTTTTGCTTCTAACAATTATTTTTTAAAAATTTTATGAGTTTTGAAACGAACATTTCACTGTTTTTTTCTCTGTTTTATTTAAAAATCTACAGCTGATTTTTTTTGCAATGTTGTATTCCGAAAAAAATGTTTATTTGTTCAACCAGATTGATTAATTTTTTTAAATTATTATGACCTGGATTAACGAAACAAAAATGGATGGGTATTTAAGGTTTGGTTTTATTAAACAAGCAGTGAGAAAAAAAAGTTATCATAACAATAACAAATTATAATTTAATTATTGCTTTTGGAAAAATATTGAATGTGTTTTTTTGCGTAACATATTTCAAGCAAATTTAAAATGTAGTTTTATCATCAAATACACAGCAAATAAAATAGTAATCCAGCTGCGTGTAAAAGGCCTGGGTGTAAAATAAATGTTGCATTATTTTATGAAATTCTATGTAATATTACACCCTGAAATATGTAGCCCATCAGTATGGTAAACCTACTTGACCGAAATGTCAAGCTCATATATGCGTTTATCCTTTCAATTCTTCATCGGTCTGATGGCCGAGCGGGCTAAGGCGCCAGCCCTTACTGTTGGTGCTGGGTTTGAATCCCGTCGGTTGCAACTTTTTTTTGTGAGTAGAAAAATTGTACATGCAGTGTGTAATATTAAGTGTTTATTTTGACGAAGGTGATGTGCATGCTTTTGCAAGCGATTTTACCATCGGATTTTTTGCTGTGTAGGTACTTTTATTTTTATTTATTTTGTTGCTCATATAATAAAATAGAACATGAAAAAAATTGCCAAAATTTCATATTTCATAATTTTTAATCTCAAAATTTCAATGGAGTTTAATGCCAAGCAAATATAAAAATGCATAATTTCCATTTCTTTGTAACAGTTTAAAAAAAATTGAGTGATTTTAAATTTGATTTTATAGAAAAAAATAACTGAGTGTGAGAGTGATCTCCATATTTCTTGTTTTATGTTTAGTATAAGTAAGGTCCTACTGTTTAAGCATTATTTTTATGGTTTTTTATGAAAATAATTACATCAAATTTAAGAATTCTTGTTGTTTCATCATTTTATCATTGATTTACCAAAATTTCCCTTGAACTATAATTCTCGAATCTGGCCCAAATTTGATGATTTGATTTGGATTTAATTTTAAAAATTTGCAGGAAGATCTGAAGTGATCTAAAAAATCCAACCTGGTCTTCAGAACTGTTGATTTTTTTTCGATATTAACGTCATTTAAAGTATCGTGGTTTTCTAATAAATAAAAGGAATTTTCTTCTAAGAAAAATATACTTAAAAATTAATTTTTGCAAAGGAAATGTATATTTTTTTTATATTTTTTTATCATTCAACTCATACACTCAAAACTAGCCAGCACTCGCCCGAGAGAACGATGGCCTCGAGTAGAGAGAATAGTGGTACCATTCACGGACCCAGAGAACACAGCTCTAGATGGGCGAGAGAATCATTCTCTCGGGGTTCATTTGCAAAAAAAGTTCCTGCGTCAAACAAAAAACAAAAAAATTTAGACTACGGGAATCGAACCGGAGACCTTTGACAAACTATTACAATGACTTTACTGCCTCGGCCACCACAGCTTGGTGATCAGGGAGTGTTCATAAGTCGATGTATGCCACTTGTTGGAGAATGATTATCTCAATTAACGAATGAACACATTTGTGACTCAGAATGTTGGGTGTAGTATAAATGTTATGTTAAAAAAATATCAAATTTCCTGCCATTTATTCAAAGTATTTAAGCAAAAACTATCAAAATCATTTTCAAATAAAATTCCCACCCCTGCCGATTCACACCCGATCTCATTTTCCAATCGATATCATAGCTAGGAAGGGTGAGGGGTAGGGAAACATGAAGTCAATGTTACAACACGCAAAACCTTGTTATAACACAAGAGAGTATCCGGGGGACGCAAGTTGCTCATTAGAAAAACTCCACTTTTTCCTCGCTGCTTGTCAAGAGTTAGTTGGCATTCTAGAGTGTGGGGTAGGGAGGGATCCCCCTCAAGGCGGTGAGTAGCTATTACGCACTTTCACGGCCATTAAGTGCTGCTGCTGTGCGAGGTGAGGTGCACCGGAGGGTGTGTTTGTGTTTGTGTGTGTGTAACGAACCTTTCCATCAAGTCATTTTTCATCCTGTCGGTTAAGCCTCTGCTTTGCTGTGTATAGGGGACTGGTGAGTTCGAGAGAGAGAGAGAGAGTTTTCGCACCCTAGCTTGACTAAGCCCCCTTCAAGAACAGTGCGGTAAGCCCGTTTTCTGCCTGAATGAGCAGCGTTAGTGCTTAGCGCTGCGATGTCAATCGAACTCACTTTTTATGGTTATTAATTGTGACGACGACGAGTCGTGAAGTTCATTACGAAGTTATTGTTCAATGGAGATGTCATAAAAATCTGTTCTCCCTGGGCTGGTATGAGGCAAAATGAGGAGAGTGTAGACTTTGTACGCGAGCCTTGTTGCAGTCCTAAAATAGGTACAACCTTCCAGTTTTTAACTAGCTTCTAAACACAAAATGCCCCCAAACTAAACCAACTCAAATATGCAACGCGCAGTATAAATTTAACATTCAACTTCCGACAGCAAACGAAAATTGGTACTGTTTGTGCTGCAATCTCAGCATAAAATATGTTTCGGGCCGTGCATCGCCAAACATAAACATCAAACAACGCGCAACATAAATCGACAGAAACCCCCACCCCTCCCCCCCCTTCTACTTTGGTTTCAATTCAATTTGCTGTGGCTACAGCCGAGCGGAGAGAGTTTGTTTACTCGAAATCGCTGCACCAGGCCAGCATTCGACAGTAATTCGTTATGAAAGCAGAAAGCACGCCCGGAGTCCGGGTTCAGAGGACAGAACACCGGTTTAGTTGCGGGATATCACCGGGCACCACGCGGGTTGGTTCCCGTACTGGGCGCTGTTGACGTTCGATCCATTATTAATGGGCTATGATTAGTACAAATATTTGTTGTAGTATAGAGCAACTGACTCAGGCTGGTGGCGAGCACGTTTTGGGGACGTTTTGGAACTGTTTTTTTCCTGTATGTATAAACATTTGGATACATAATACAGCTACTGGGTGGAAGTGGAACGGAGATGTCGTGGAGAAATAATGCATTCATGCGTTCCCTAAATTTTGATATCGTTGCACCTTTTTTTTATAGCCTCTACACACTGTTTTTATTTTGTTAAATACGTGACTTGTTTTACCTGAGGAAGTCTTCGCTACATTGCAAAAAAACCGATGATAAAATCGCATGCAAAAAAAGACACTTAATATTGCGCGCTGCATGTAAAATTTTCGTGAGCCCATACCCAGCACCAACAGCAAGGACTGACGCCTTAGCCCACTCGGCCATCAGGTAAGGATGAACGCACATATGAGCTTTCGGTCAGGTAGGTTTCCAATACTGATGGGCTACATATATCAGGGTGTAATATTGCATAACATTTCATTAAATAATGCAACATTTATTTTACACCCAGGCCTTTAACACGCAGCTGGATTACTACCTTTTTTGCTGTGTTAGAGATGAAATATTTAATTTCAAAACAACACATAAAAGAAATAAAACATTTGCCTCCACATTGCAGAGAGTACTAACCCGTTTGACTGGCCCACTAAAATCTGTCTTTGTGATGTTGATATTTACCTGCAAGAAAAAAAAACAACATTTAATTTATTAGTTACAACATATAATGATTTGGAGCCGGAGTAGTATTCGGAGTTAGCAAATCATCAGGAGTCGGATTCTTTCCCTGGCTGATCTGTTTCAATTTAAACCTGTAAAATTTATTGATTCTATAAAAAAGTCACTAAAGAGCAATTCCAGCCCAAAACAGGAATTTTTTAGGCACTTTTTTCTTGACTCTCTCCGCCATTTTTGTGTATATGGAGCCAGTTACACTCGATAATGACGTTTGAGAAGGGCGTAGGTGTTTTAAAAAATTTTGTATTTCGTAACTCAAATATTGCTGTATCTCGAAGCCGTTGTATCGTATCAAAAAGTG
This sequence comes from Culex pipiens pallens, assembly GCF_016801865.2. Taxonomy (NCBI): domain Eukaryota; kingdom Metazoa; phylum Arthropoda; class Insecta; order Diptera; family Culicidae; genus Culex; species Culex pipiens. The sequence goes on from NC_068939.1 coordinate 146,812,468, forward strand.
GTCAAAGACAAACTTGTAGGAAATTTGATGGGCTTTCCGAAAAAAATACACTGAAAGAAAAAAAAACACTCAAATTTCATGAGATTTTTTGATTTTTATGTTTAAAGGTCAAATTTGAAGGTGAGCCCACGATTTTTTTAAGTTCAATTTTTTTATGAGAATAGCCTAAGATGTTACAAAAAGACTCACGAAAAATGCAGGATGGAGCAATTCACCTAAAAAAATTACAAAATCATTTACTGAAACTGTTTTTTTGGAAAGTGCTCTAAACGTCAAAATTTTCAAAAACCGAATACGGGAATCGATTCTCCTGACAATTTTACATAAAAGTCTCCATATTGACCATTGTCCTAAGTCCAATCCTTGTGAAGTTACAGCGGTTTTAAAAATAAAAATGTTGAAAAAATATGTTTTTTTTTATGTTTTTTTTTTGCACTTTCTATGTGACAGACTTGATTTTACCGGAAAGCTTATCCGATTTCCTATAAGTTTGTCTTTGACCACTTTTATGATGTTATTTTAGCTCAATTTTAATTGAAAATGTGAAATTATAAAGGAAGTTTAAAAGGTAAAATCACACACTTATTCCAACATAAATCATGTACTGATTCCCTGATGTTAGATTCCCAAGTAACATTTTTTTCAGGAGTTCTACAAGAGCTCTTCAAGATAGCTACAGCATAGCAGTTTGGACCGCAGTAGGATAAAACTCTCTTCAAGTACTCTTCCAAAATCCTTACTTGGGTTACCATGTTTTTTTATTGTTTATCTTTTTAAAGATAATTTAGAAATTGAGTAGGCTTGTACACATTTTATTATAAGTTTTTACGTCTCCCCCCCACCCCCCCCCCCTGTTCAAAAATGGTCAGAAAAATCAGGGGGCAGAAAATGTATTTTTTCAAAAAACTTCAAAATGGCAATGGAATTTTAAGTTCAATCAGCTGAAATAAATTAAAAATGCTTTCTTTTTCGTTTAGAATAATTTTCAGCATGTTTGAGTTGATTTAAAAAACTATCGAATTTTAAAAAATTACCCCCCTCCCCCCCGCTCGCTTCTTGACCCCAGCCGAGAGACAGGGACAAAAACCATGAAAATTATTTGCATCGGCCTTATTACAAAATTAAGTTTTAAAGTGTAAAAAACTATTTTTTTTATTTTAAAAAGAAAAAAAAACTTTATTGTTTAAACAGGCTATAAAATAAAAATCAAAAGTTGAGTGATAATCATTATTCTGAAAAACCAAGATTAACATTTTTCAAAGTTTAATGCTTTACAAAAAAACTATAAATTTCAACAAACATGAACAATAAGGCTTCATCTATAAAGTACGTCACGCTAAAATCAGCCAAAATTTACCCTCCCTCCCCCGTTTGTAACGCTTTTCCAATTCCCCTCCCCCCCTAGAGCGTGACATACTTTATGGATGACGCCTAAATATATTTGAAAAAGTTTCTAATTGACTTGTCATATTAAAAATGTTAAATAAAATATGGGTGTTTTTGAAAAAAAAACTTAAATCATTGCAAATTTGATTACCAGTTTTTGCCCCAACCCCTTAAAAAATGCCTCAAAAATCAAGGGCCCAAAAAAGACTGCTGAAGAATAAGATTTTCATTCAAAAACTAACCTAATCCACCTATGTGGTTGATGCCTTCCTCACTTTTTACCAAAAATGGATAATATGAGTGGTTTGGACACACATTTCAGCTTTTTTTAGATCCAGAAAAAAAACACAGATATAACCTATGTGGTAATAACTCGATACAGGGTTGTCAGTTCTTCAATGTTTTGGACTCTTTAGAAAATTCTTTCGTATGCTTAACCAACGATGGGTTGGATGATGGATCCGGACATCGTATACATACATTTAAGTGTGATCCGGCTTCAAAAAAGTACATAAATATCACTTAAGTGGTCATAACTCGAGGCAAGGTTGCCAGATCTTCAATAATTTTGACTCATTGGAAAGGCCTTTCAATTACCTAACCAACTATTGGTCGGACATAGTTTACATACATTTAACTGAGATCCGGCTTCACAAAAGTACATGAATATCACTTAAGTGGTCATAACTCGAGACAGGGTTGCCAGATCTTCAATGTTTTGGACTCTTTGGAAAGGCCTTTCAATTGCCTAATCAACGATGGGTCGGATGATGGATCCGGACATCGTTTACATGCATATAATTGAGATCAGGATATTTGTGAAAACTCATTTTTATACATAACTTTTGAACTACTTATCGAAACTTCAAACAATTCAATAGCGATGTATGGGACCCTAAACCAAGTCGAATGTAACTGGTTCGATCAAAATCGGTTCAGCCAGTGCTGAGAAAACTCAGTGAGAATTTTGGTCACATACATACATACACACACATACACACACACATACACACACACAGACATTTGTTCAGTTTTCGATTCTGAGTCGATATGTATACATGAATGTGGATCTAGGAACTTTTAATAAAAAGTTCATTTTCAGAGCAGGATTATAGCCTTACCTCAGTGAGGAAGGCAAAACATAAAAAATACAATTTTGGGATCAAATGTTGAGATTCTGTGTAAAATTGTCATGTTAACCATAAATATGACCAAAAACCGATTTCTTGACACTTTGGCTGAATTCTGAGGGCAGATTCGGGTTCGGCGGGGAAAATTACATGGCAAAACATATAGTTAGACATTTTTTAAGTTTCGTTAGGGTGGTACCGTAGACTTTTCCCATAAAAATTAGATATCGTCTAATGAAAATATCTCGAGTTTAAAGAAAAATAACCCCTTATATTTTTCAGCGTTTGTTGAGCTAGATCGCTTCGCTTTGGCCTGCGCTTTTTCGAGATATTCAAGTTTTATGTTTACGATTTTTCGACTTAAAATGACAGTAATTTTTTAACCCTTAAGTAAAATTTGGCATGTCCAAGAAATAAAAATGAAAAAAAATGTTTTTCAATGCCCGAACATTATTTTTCTTTAAAACTTTACCCTGACTTGCTACGTAAAAAAATGATTTTTGAAGGTTCGCTCTGATGCTTTCTCAAAATTTGGTCGTAGATAAGTTAGATTTTCAAAATCACCTTAATCGTGAACAACATTAATTTTCAACCAAACCAAAAGTTGCTTCTTGCTATTTTCAACAACTTTATTGAGACATCAAAGATCTGGACCACCGCACATTGGGACCACAGATCGGAAAAAGACATAAAACTCTAGGAAATAAAATGTTTTCAAAAATTCATTGATTTTTTGCGAATGTTCGATAGTTGCACAACTTTAATAATGTTTAAAGCATTTCGAGATACTTTTTGCTTCAATATTTTAAATGTTTGGTCCTCCTTTCTAATTTTTATGATTATATGGAAAATTCCAATTCAAATATCTCACTCCACCATCGATCATGGCCAAGGCTTAGGACAAAAACTTAGATAACACTTCTGGAGTTTTTTTTTAAAAGGTCCAATAAATCAAATTTCCAATTTTTTTTATTCAAAAATTGGATGACTTGGATTGGATGAGGATGACTTCAAATAAAAATTGTGGGATCACTGATCGATAAAAGTAGGGAAACATCAGGGGAAACAATATTTTTATGATGTGATGAAATATTTTCCTTTTTTAAAGTTACATAAAATTTTTAATTTGAAGTGCTTTTTGTGGTACTTTTTGTTATGTTTAAAAGTTTTGCCCAACAATTTGAAATTATGTTTATTTTGACTTTTTCGTTGAAAACAAGACATTACTAAAAATGAAGATGGTGGATTGGATTGCACTTCTTTGAAATAATACATGTTTTAAATTACAACTTTTCTATCCGAACATGGCTATAATTTTTGAACAAACAGTCCAAAATCGATTCTTTGCAATTAAAACGCACAAATATCATAACCGAGGGTTTGCTTTAATTCTCTTCATAATATTCCGGGTAGATTCCGGGAAGACATATTGATGCCTTTGAAAAGGTTGCTTGGATTGGCAATCCAAACTACTTTCTAGAAGAAATATGAAATTTTCAAAAATTATCCCAAATTATCATGACATTCCTATTTATAACTACGCATAAAGGTGGATAGTCTATTTGCAACATTTCCTCCATAGAAGGCTAAATATGAAAACTTCATGACTGATTGTCTTACAATTTATTGGTTTGAAGTAAAATATTAAGAACATATATTGAACTAAATGCTCCCCCAAACAACCCCGTATCGATCAGCAACTATCTAAATTCTAAAAAAAAGCTAACGAACATTGCATCACTTCATCAGTGACTCCCGCCAAATTTGCACAGCAATTCCCTGCTGCACCATTCGGCACTCGCAACCCCTGCGGGGTCCGAATCAAATCAATTCCTAATAGTTTCCCGCGCTTCCGCGATTCGAACTTCGGCCCGGGGAAAAACTTCAAAAGTTATTTTTGCTCTCCCCCTCCCCGTCCCAGCCATTCCAATCCCAACCCAACCTCAACCAGTCACTTTTGATTACCATCAGCTGTTCGCGTGAAAAAAAGGGGGGCCCAGCAGCAGCAGCCATTTTCGGTAACGACCCCGTTTGGCTGGTTCAAAAGTCAGGCTACCTTTTTTTTCTACTTTCGCTTGTTTTTTGGAGGGTTTGTGATGGAGGCGAGCCTTGGTGTTTTTTGTCCAATCAAGATTCCGACAGTTGCCAGCCGGTCAGCTCTGGCTGGTTCTCGTCACCGACTTTTTGATCTTTTTTTTTTTTGCTCTATTTTGGTGATGAACGCTTTCTACAAATTCTTGGTCCATTGATTCATGAGTGGAGGTGTTGGCGATTAGCTATCAGTGATGGGGATAAGTAGGGATGGCAATCAGAAATGACTGTTCTACGGTTTGACTTGACTTTTTAGATTTAAAGTTATTATAAAAATCCACACAAACATACAAAAAGAAACCCCAGGAAAAAAAGTAAAGTTTTACACGAAACACAAGTTGCAAGAATCATTTTTCAACAATCCTCCAGAAGACAAAAGAGTAGAACAAAAAACAAGCACTCTCGTCACTACTTGACCCCTGTCGTTTGCTCATCAACCAAGCTCTGCCTTTCCCTCCTCCCATGACTGAAAGCCAGCCAGCCCTTATCGTTTGTATTCGATTTCGCAATTAGGTACTTTTCACTTTTTTTCCACCCTAACTCCCTCCATCTGTTCCTGTTTGCTGTAGGTACCTACAACCGGCGTGGCCCTTGAGCGATTTTTGCACCGATACACTCTCGTCAATACCTTGGAGAGTCCTGACGGTCCTTGAGCGATTCACGGAAGCTCGAGTTACGGGGGAAAAAAGCAGAAGAGTCCCCCGGCTGGTTTCTCGGAGTGTGTATTCAATTTGTAGAGGAAATCCTTTCCCCAAGTCGTGGTGCTGCTGCGTGCCACGTTGGGAACTCGGCTCTTGATAAGTACTTGAGCAACCAGCAGCCTCTACGCGGCAGCAGCTGGTGCGTGCGCTGGCAGGGTTGAATTTTGAGAATAAATTGATGGATATTGACACAAATAAAAATAATCATTTTAATCGAGAATTTATTTTTTCATTAGGTTTAGAAAAAATCAAGTACAGTCCAGACTCGAGTTTCCGAACCAAAATTATTCGATTTTTGAATTACTTTTTTTTACAAAAAATCAACTTTCCTTAATCCATTTTTTTATATTTAAAATTTTGAATACTTATCATTTCAAGTCCCTAGCAAAAACAAACAAACAAAAAACAGCAACTTTTGAGCCATAAAAAAGTCTTAATCTATTTTGAATAGCATTTTTGGAAATTTTTATAAAATGTTGAAATTTGACTAAGGTAAAAAACTGTTATAAACTTTCATAACCTGATCCTCAAACTTAATCTGAACTTTCCCTCGGGATTCCAACTCATGACAGTAGGATAACGAATCTTATTGACTACCATCTGAATCAGGCAGACAAAATGTTGAAATCGGAGGAATAAGCATGTTGCGAACATTTTACAAAGCTTTTGTCGACCAACCCTCGAAAAATCAGGGGCAAACTATTTTTCAATAACTACAAAAAATCAAGTGCAACTAGCAGAATTCTATTTAAATGCTTTCCTCTGCGTTTAGAATCATTTGAGCATGTTCGGGATTATTTATGTTTGTTTTTCGTCGAATTTTACATTTTTGAAAATAATGATTGCAATTTACCTTTACGGGTGCTCGAAACTATTTCTCACATTTTTTTTCATTGAAATGTTGAAGTTCTGGCTCTCGACGATTTTTTTATCAGTCACACTGAATTAAAAGAAATAATTACGTGGGTCTCGTGGCGCAGGGGTAGCGGCTTCGGCTGCCGATCCCGATGATGCTATGAGACGCGGGTTCGATTCCCGCCTTATCCACTGAGCTTCTATCGGATGGTGAAGTAAAACGTCGGTCCCGGTTTCTCCTGTCTCGTCAGAGGCGCTGGAGCAGAAATCCCACGTTAGAGGAAGGCCATGCCCCGGGGGGCGTAGTGCCAATAGTTTCGTTTCGTTTTTTTTTAATTACGCCATTACATAAATTGATCATATCACATGAGCAATTCTCTACGAAATCGGTCTTTTTTCTTCAATTTTAATTTTTGTATTTTTTAATCCGGCTGAAACTTTTTTGGTGCCTTCGGTATGCCCAAAGAAGCCATTTTGCATCATTAGTTTGTCCATATAATTTTCCATACAAATTCGGCAGCTGTCCATACAAAAATGATGTATGAAAATTCAAAAATCTGTATCTTTTGAAGGAATTTTTTGATCGATTTGGTGTCTTCGGCAAAGTTGTAGGTATGGATACGGACTACACTGGAAAAAATAATACACGGTAAAAAAAAATTTGGTGATTTTTTTATTTAACTTTTTATCACTAAAACTTGATTTACAAAAAAACACTATTTTTAATTTTTTTTATTTTTTGATATGTTTTAGAAGACATAAAATGCCAACTTTTCAGAAATTTCCAGGTTGTGCAAAAAATCACTGACCGAGTTATGAATTTTTTAATCAATACTGATTTTTTCAAAAAATCGAAATTTTGGTCGTAAAAATTTTTCAACTTCATTTTTCGATGTAAAATCAAATTTGCAATCAAAAAGTACTTTACTAAAATTTTGATAAAGTGCACCGTTTTCAAGTTATAGCCATATTTAAGTGACTTTTTTGAAAATAGTCGCAGTTTTTCATTTTTTTAAATTAGTGCACATGTTTGCCCAGTTTTGAAAAAAATATTTTTGAAAAGCTGAGAAAATTCTCTATATTTTGCTTATTCGGACTATGTTGATACGACCTTTAGTTGCTGAGATATTGCAATGCAAAGGTTTAAAAACAGGAAAATTGATGTTTTCTAAGTTTCACCCAAACAACCCACCATTTTCTATCGTCAATATCTCAGCAACTAATGGTCCGATTTTCAATGTTAATATATGAAACAATTGTGAAATTTTCCGATCTTTTCGAAAAAAATATTTTTGGAATTTTCAAATCAAGACAAACATTTTAAAAGGGCGTAATATTGAATGTTTGGCCTTTGTGAAATGTTAGTCTTGATTTGAAAATTCCAAAAATATTTTTTTCGAAGAGATCGGAAAATTTCACAAATGTTTCATATATTAACATTGAAAATCGGACCATTAGTTGCTGAGATATTGACGATAGAAAATGGTGGGTTGTTTGGGTGAAACTTAGAAAACATCAATTTTCCTGTTTTTAAACCTTTGCATTGCAATATCTCAGCAACTAAAGGTCGTATCAACAAAGTCCAAATAAGCAAAATATAGAGAATTTTCTCAGCTTTTCAAAAATATTTTTTTCAAAACTGGGCAAACATGTGCACTAATTTAAAAAAATGAAAAACTGCGACTATTTTCAAAAAAGTCACTTAAATATGGCTATAACTTGAAAACGGTGCACTTTATCAAAATTTCAGTAAAGTACTTTTTGATTGCAAATTTGATTTTACATCGAAAAATGAAGTTGAAAAATTTTTACGACCAAAATTTCGATTTTTTGAAAAAATCAGTATTGATTAAAAAATTCATAACTCGGTCAGTGATTTTTTGCACAACCTGGAAATTTCTGAAAAGTTGGCATTTTATGCCTTCTTAAACATATCAAAAAATAAAAAAAATTAAAAATAGTGTTTTTTTGTAAATCAAGTTTTAGTGATAAAAAGTTAAATAAAAAAATCACCAAATTTTTTTTACCGTGTATTATTTTTTTCCAGTGTAGTCCGTATCCATACCTACAACTTTGCCGAAGACACCAAATCGATCAAAAAATTCCTTCAAAAGATACAGATTTTTGAATTTTCATACATCATTTTTGTATGGACAGCTGCCGAATTTGTATGGAAAATTATATGGACAAACTAATGATGCAAAATGGCTTCTTTGGGCATACCGAAGGCACCAAAAAAGTTTCAGTCGGATTAAAAAATACAAAAAAAATCGAATGACCGAAATCCTAGAGAACTGCTCACATGTCACCATTTTTGAAATAAAAAAAAAAAACTATAAAATTTAATTGAAATCAAAAATACATTCAGCTAATTTTTTTCAGATACCTTAAACAATAAAATCTACAATGCCATTTTCTGGTTTCTATTATTTTCAATTAGCAAAAATTTTCAAAAGATTACAGAAATAAAAAAAAAACTAATAGCCCAAGTAAATTTTTTTCCAGGAGTTCTACAAGAGCTTTTCAAGATAGCTATAGCATAGCAGTTTGGACCTCGGTAGGATAAAATTCTCTTCAAAACTTCTTCAGGAGTTTGGAAGAGTACTTGAAGAGAGTTTTATCCTACCGCGGTCCAAACTGCTATGCTGTAGCTATCTTGAAGAGCTCTTGTAGAACTCCTGGAAAAAATTTTACTTGGGAGATGTTGTTTCTAGACTTTAAAATAAAAAAAGTTATTTTTTTAAATGACCTATTTTGTACATTTGGCTCTAGCTCATTTGAGCTTCAAATTTGGGCTGTCCTTCAAACACTTTGAGCACCCCTGTTCTAAATATAGAATATAATCTTAATGATTAAGAGATCAGAAAAATATTTGAATAAGATCGCTGTTTGTTTTTTAATTTATGGTATTATAGTTATGTTTATCGCTTTTTGTTATAAGTTGCTCAAAATATATTAAAAAATGGATTACCCTCTACAATAGGGTGCCCAGAAAAAATAACCCCCTGCTCCACAAGCGTAAAACGGTTTTTTGGGTTATTTCAAGCATCTGTGTAAATTTTGAGCAAAATTGGATGAGATTAACCCATTGATAACCGAGCCTAAATTTGGTGAAAAAAATGTTTTTCATAAAAAAGTGACTTTTTTAATCTCTAATAACTTTTCAGGACCGAGTTTTAAAACTTTGGTATGTTCTACAAAGTTGTAGAGCATTAACTTTTCAAAAAGAATCTCACTTTTGGGAATATTTTGATGGAAGTAGCGCACCGTGCAGATCAAACCGTAAGAAACTTGGGTTTTCCATACATTTTTTCAATTTTTCCCATACAAACTTCACCTCCGAGTATCAATGGGTAAATGATGACCGATTTTGCTCATATTTGGCCCAGAGACCTAAAGTGGGTTCATTGACAATATTCAGCTTGTGGAGCGAGGTTTTGGAAAAAAGTCCCATATTCTGGGCACCCTACTCTACAATCAAATCCACTTGATAATGAGCACACCTTAATTTCAATTTTAAACCAACCTAATAAGTGTCCATTATAGTTTGAAATAACGCTTTCAAAATACTTGAAATTTTTTTGTAAAATTTTCCTAATTGGATAATAAAATTGATTTATTGGTGAGAAACACATATATTTTTCAATGTTTTCCAAAAAGTCTTTATTTTTCAAAATATATTATTTCAAAAAGGCCAACATTTGGTGTTAGCTCTTTCGCAGTGCAAAACACGGTTTTGAAAATATTTGCACTCGAAAGATTGGACAATTTCACAAAGATTTTATTTTATGTCATTAAAAATCTACCTAATAATAACCGAGGAATCATAAGAGTAAAAAAACTTGGAAAAAATAAGGCAAATTAGGAAATACTTAAATAATTTTTTATTTAAATTCTTTGCAACACTTTGTCTCAACAATTATTAGTAATTTTGCCTTCCTCACTGAGGTATGGCTATAATCCTGCTCTGAAAATTAACTTTGTATGAAAACGTCGTAGACCCACCTTCATGTATATATATCGACTCAAAATCGAAAACTGAACAAATGTCTGTGTGTATGTGTGTGTGTTATGTGTGTATGTATGTATGTGACCAACAAACTAGCTCACGTTTCTCGGCACTGGCTGAACCGATTTGACCCGAATCTGATGCATTCGACTTGGTTTAAGGTCCCATAGACCAAATTTTATACAGATTGAAGTTTCGATTAGTAGTTCAAAAAATATGTATAAAATATGTATCAAAATGTATTTTTACATTTATCTGGATCTCACTTAAATGTATGTAAACTATGTCCGGATCCACCATCCGACCCATCGTTGGTTAGATTATCAATAGACCTTTCCGACGAGTCCAAAACATTGAAGATCTGGCAACCCTGTCTGGAGATATGGCCACTTAAGTGATATTGATGTACTTTTTGGAAGCCGGATCTCACTTAAATGTATGTAAACTATGTCCGGATCCACCATCCGACTCATCGTTGGTTAGATTATCAAAAGACGTTTCCAACGAGTCCAAAACATGACAACCCTGTCTCGAGTTATGGCCACTTAAGTGATATTTTTGTACTTTTTTATTCCGGATCTAAAAAATAGATGAAATTTTTGTACAATTCCATTATATCAGCCATTGATGGTAATAAGTGAGGAAGGCTCCAACCACATAGGTGGATTAAGTTAGTTTTTAGATTTGGTCATGGACTCTAGGGTGGAGGAGCGGCCGTGGCTGACTGGTTACGGTGTTCGCTTTGTAAGCGAATGGTTCTGGGTTCGATGCCCATCTGCTCCCAACGAGAAAGTTAAGAACACATAATTTTGAAATTGAACGAAAAATCAAAGTCGCTCGAGGCGGGGTTCGATCCCCCGTCCTTTGGATTGGTTAGCAAAAATGCTAACCACTAGGCCATGACGACTTGGTGAGCGTGGACTGGAATTAGGAATAATGTTACAGAGAGCGAGTTATGGCGCTATAACCACGGCAAATAGTGTCCAGGGCATTCGTGGAAATACAATGTCCCATCCCAGAGGGTCCCGGAGTACCAAACCTTCTTAGCATGGTGCTCCCAACGAATACAACCAAAAATCTCGGAGCGTATGGTGGTGTGTCCCCACGCTTCTTCCTCCCCTGTCGATTCAGAATTGTGTTGTTGTTCGAACACTCAGTGCTCAAACTCAACCCAATTACGAGTCATCTCTGCGATACGGCTTTACGCAGTAGGCCTGGCCGCTTTAACGCTTGTGATGTTTCAATGCATTCCGATGCAATGGGGCACTACAAATGTTAATAAATGACAAGAAGAGTGCTAGGCGTCATCTAACCTAAAGCACTCTCCAGGATCCCTTCGAAAGATTGGCTGCGCTAGGGTCTGATTAGATTAGATTAGATTGGTCATGGACTCTAGGGTGGTTCAAATCCGGGCCTCCTCAGGGCTACCCTCTGAAATTATAGATTGACGCATAACCGGGCTAAATTCAAAAATTGAGCTCAATCTGATCACGGGAACCCCTCACTCTGAGCCCTTGAAGTTTTTATGGGATAAAATCGCCAAAAAGGTATGGAGAAAAGCAACTGTTTCAGATTTTAACCTGTTTAACATTTTTAAAATCATTAAATTTGACAGAATATTAGTGGGAATTGATTCAAGACTTCGTAGCCAAAACCATTGTTATGATGCGAGTTTTGCTTAAAAAACAACACTTTAAATCTTAAAGAGTTCAATTTGTTGGATGGTGACGCGCGGTCAATTATGTGGCATTGTGTGTGAAAAGAAGAGAATTTTATTTCGTGTTTCATCCTGGTTGGCTTGCCCACAAGCAGAAGAAAATCAGTTCAATTTGTTGGGTGGTGACGCGCGGTCAATTATGTGGCATTGTGTGTGAAAAGAAAAGAATTTTATTTCGTGTTTCATCCTGATTGGCTTGCTCAAGTCCTTCCTACATCATCGTTGATCGGGAGGCACGACGTCGTGTGAATTGTTGCATTAAAATAAGTTTAAGTATTACTGTAAATGACTGTAAAAAAGTCCTTCCTATATCATCAATGTCGTCTGGGTAATCGTGATGAAAAATTACATTTATTCAGTATTTAAATACCTGTGCGCGAGTGTTTTGGTGTGCTAATTAGAAAGACCTTCCCATAGCATCGTTGCTCGGAAGGCTCGCCGACGGGTTTGTTATGAAAGTCCTCCCCATAGCATCATAGCTCGGGAGGCATCGAAAAGCCAATACCTTATCCTACTAACCCAAAAAAAAAATAATCACGTGATGCTTGAAGGAGATGCTGTGGATTCAACGGTCTCAAGCGGTATCAACAAGTATATAGCGAAAAACTGTGTGCTTGATGAGTCTGCAACTTCAACTATCAGACTAACATTCCTCCCTTTTGTTGAACTGCAGGCTTCTTGGGAGGGCGCCGGTATTGACTAATAAAGTCGGGGTCTTCAGGGGTTAAACAGTGAACGGATGGTTGGCTCCCACTGATCATTTTTGATTCATTGTTTAACTTCAGCTGATCTGTCAATAACGGAGTAGCAGCTCATTGGCAGTCAACCATGCTCATGCTCATGCTCAAAAACAACACTTTAAATCTTAAAACAATCTTATTGAGTGCTCAAATTAAGTATCTGTCAGTTACCATTTTTTCAAAATACAAAAAAAAACAGTATCTCAAAATTCAACCCTGCCCTCTCCTCCGACCAAGGACGTTCAAATGAGTTGGGCGTGAACGCAGTACAGGAAACGAAGTGAATGACTTGAGAGATTCAATGAGAAACGAGCGCAAGAAAAAAAAAAGTCGCGGAAAACAACCTAACAAGTGGCACACGTACACATTCACACGCACACTTTCACGCACCGGCAAATAAACCATCATCATTGGCATGGGGTTTTCCCCCTCTCTCTCTCGATGCTTATGTTGCTTGTTGCGTTTCCCCCTCAAGGAAGGAAGAAAAGACCGGGCGAAGGATGTTAATGTTTCAATCTAGATTTCCTAACAAAATTTGCACCAAATTGAATCAAAACGAAGGAATCGTGTGGCACACGGTTTTTGCGCGGAGGAAATTTCGGGGATTTTTTTTTTTGCAGGGGGTGGAGAAATTTGATAAGAGCCTTAAAAAGGAAAGGAAGAAAAAAAAAAGTTACTTATCAATTGTCGGGATTGATTTTCATGCTCAACTCGAAACGCACACAATGGATGATAGCTGACTTTTCCATTTCCCTTAATTTTTGCGAAAGAACTTTTTTTTTGTTATTTATCGTGGTTGTTAGGGGTAGCACACAATCAGAAATGAATTATTATCGGGGTTGCTCGAGTGAGGTCGCCGTATGATTGGGATGTCGAGATATCGAAGGCGACGGAAAATGAATTTGTAATTGGATTGTGAGAGGACTAATTTTGGATTTCTCGGGCGAATATGGGCAAACTTTAAGCCAGCTCAGATGGGAGGGAGGTTGGTTTTTGGTTTCCAATTAGGGGATGGTGTGCTGGCGGGGTGGTGGGAGGGGTGAACAAATGTTTCCAATAAAGTCATAAAAGAAATGATGTATTGATTGAGAGGAACAAGTTTTAACAAGGTTAACAGTAATTTCAAGGGAAGAACCCAGGTATTATGAAATTTCGATGGGGGTTTTTAATATTTTTATTTCAATGTAATGTATCTTTTTCGTGATATCGAAACTTTATTGATTGTTTGATTTCCCTTTCCTCCTAAGGTATTATTTCTGCAAATTAAGAAAAAAATTACTTCATTTGTTTAACGATTTTGATGTTGTTGAATTTGCATTAATCTTGTTATGTTCATGTTTTTTTTAGATAATGGTTCATGTTTGTTTTAGATAAGCCATATCTTACCACTTTGTATCGAATCTTTTCCTTTTTCGTTTTTTTTTATTTTAATAATCATGTTTCACGGTACTAATTTTTTGCTTGATTTTCATATTTTCTGAAATAAAAAGATACTTTTGCCATTAGAAATGTTAAAAATTGCGTAGAAGCATACTCTTATACATGAAGGTGAAGGTTGCAAAATCGGTTAGGTTTAGGGTCCAAATTTGAAACTCACATAAGGTTTATGGTTTATTTTCAAAATTAAATACTGTTATTTCAAACTATGAGCTTGTAAAATACGTCTATCAGCTGATAATTTTGAAATTGTTGGTATTTTTTGTTCAGTTTCGTAGTTTTCAATATTAGAGAACAAAAAATTAAAATTTTCAACAGTTTTATTCAATGGATTAATTTTTCTTAAAAATATCATTTTTTTGGCGGAACTGATCTTTTTTTTTTTTTTCGAAAATTCAAACGATTTTTAAATTAATTGAAACGTGCTAAAATTATCTGCATTTCAAATTGATTTCAGCTGATTGCTCTAAAACTCCCCTTGAAATTAGGAAATTTAAAAAAAAAAAGTTTTCCCCTCATTTGTTGGACCAATTTATGGGGGCGAGAGGAAAGGGGGGGGGGTGTTGTTGACAAAAACTAAAAAAAAATTGTATTAGCCTAAACACTCAATTATCTCCTCGATTATCTCCTAATTGGCTTCATGAATTTTGACCAGCTTGGTCTCATTCGACCCGTCTTGGGCCCCAGTCTCTATTTAAAATCAGCAAGTTAAGTTACTTATGCTAAAAAACGATCTTTACTACATTTCGAAAGATTGTGAAAAGGGTGGTTTTGTTAGAAAACCCGTCTTGATATACCTTTTTAGAAAGATACAGAAAAGACCTTTCCAACAAACATAAAAAAAACATCGAAGATCTGACAACCCTATCGAAAAAATTTAGAACTTAAGTGTTATTTATACACTCTTTCGAGGCAAGGACCTTAAATGACCTTTCAATAGAAGATCTGATAACCCTGTCAAAAGTTATGGGCACTTAAGTTTAATTGTTAAACTATTTGGAGTCCCGATTTCAGATGCTTCGATAAAAAATGGGTTTTTAAAGTTTTTAAACAAAAATTTCTGTCATGGTCAGTACTGGAAAAAAGATAAATTCCAAAAGATCACATTTTAAATAAATTTATCACGAAAACAATGCATTTTGATACAATCTTTGCAAAGAACATTTCAATTGAAAGAATAATTTTGAAAACTAAAAAAAAAATAAAATTTCGATAGTAATGTGGATAATTCCAAAAATTTAAGGCAAAATAGAATGAAAATTAAAAAAAAACACTTTTCCACTAATCATTGTTTTTTTTGTCTTAAATGTTTTTTTGTGATGCTGTTTTTTTAATGTTTTTAACACTGCTAAAGGTCGATCAGAAATTCAGAATTCAAGATAAAGAAGTTGTAAATATTATACACCCTTTTTGTAGTGGCTTCAAAATATAAGCAGAAGATATGAGGATGGACATTAAAACGGTTCTTAACGTTTCTTAATTATTAAAAAAAAAAGTTTTAAAACAAACAAATTGAGTTATTTTATTTGAGCAACATATAAAAATTAAGCAGTTGATATGAAAATAGATCATTTGTTAACATTTTAGATGATTGTGATGTCACTTGAGCATTAATTTTAGTTGAATAGCAAACAATTTTATTTTTCATCAATCAACATATATACATTTAAGATTTAACACTTCGTAATTGCGGATATTTGACCCAAACTAAATTATTGAGAAAAAAAATAACGAGCTGATTTAAACAAAAAAAAAAAACAAAATAACCCCATATTTGAGTTTCAATGGATTACGGGCGAATTGTTTTTGACCAATCAGAAAATATTTAAAAAATATTTTTGCAATTCCGTCGTGAAACTACTTACTTTTCCTGTCATTCTTGAACGACGAAATAGCCTACTTTTCAGTACCAAAAATAACAGAATTGAATAGCAACACTTTTCAAAATAAATGCTGAAAAGTTCTACTTTTCAGCACATGTTTCGAAAAGTAACACTTTTCAACATTTTGTTTGATTTAAACGATTTATTGACAAAATACATAAAAATTTGACATAAAACTTCACTCAGTGTGTGTTTTTTGGAATTGCAAAAAATGTTGTATGGAACTCGTTGCAAAACTTGATTTTTTCAGCACTCTTCGTATTTATCCAACTCGGTGAACCTCGTTAGATAAATGTACGACTCGAGCTGAAAAAATCATCTTTTTGCAACATGTTGCATAAACTACTATCTAATGCTAAAAATATAATGTGCATTCGTTAAGAAACTTTAAGAATTTTTGAATATAGTGTACCGTTTTTGAGTTTTTTGTGTCAAATTTGTAAATTGTGCCAAGTACCATTTATTATTAACATTCAAAATGTTGGTAAAAAATCAAGGGTAATTCTCTACCAACTCACAAGAAATCGGGAAAAGTTGCCCCGACCCCTCTTCGATTTGCGTGAAACTTTGTCCTAAGGGGTAACTTTAGTCCCTGATCACGAATCCGAGGTTCGTTTTTTGATATCTCGTGACGGAGGGGCGGCACGACCCCTTCCATTTTTGAACATGCGAAAAAAGAGGTGTTTTTCAATAATTTGCAGCCTGAAACGGTGATGAGATAGAAATTTGGTGTCAAAGGGACTTTTATGTAAAATTAGACGCCCGATTTAATGGTGTACTCAGAATTCCAGAAAAAAATATTTTTCATTGAAAAAAACACTAAAAAAGTTTTAAAAATTCTCCCATTTTCCGTTACTTGACTGTTTTTTTTGAACATGTCATTTTATGGGAAATTTAATGTTCTTTTCGAATCTACATTGACCCAGAAGTGTATTTTTTCATATAGAACAAAATTTTTCATTTTAAAATTTCGTTTTTTTATAACTTTGCAGGGTTAATTTTTAGAGTGTAACAATAATCTACAAAGTTGTAGAGCAGACAATTACAAAAATTTTGATATGTAGACATACGAGGTTTGCTTATAAACATCACGAGTTATAACGATTTTACGAAAAAAAAGTTTTTAAAAAGTTACTTTTTGCGTTTCTCTTTGTTTAATCGTCCGTGTCTGTCGCGGGTGACCATGAACGGCCATGATCGATGACGACCAACTTTTTCAAAACTTGTTTTCGTAAAATCGCGATAACTCGTGATGTTTATGCGCAAACCCCTTATGTCTACATATCAATTTTTTGTAATTGTCTGCTCTACAACTTTGTAGAACATTGTTACACTCTAAAAAATAACCCTGTAAAGTTAGAAAAAAACACGAAATTTTAAAATGAAAAATTTCGTTCTAAATGAAAAAATTACCCTTCTGGGGGGTCAATGTAGATTTGAAAATTACATTTAATTTCCCATAAAATGACATGTTCCAAAAAATGTTACAGTCGGGTAACGGAAAATGGGAGAATTTTTAAAACTTTGTTAGTGTTTTTTTCGATAAAAAATACGTTTTTTCGAAATTCTGAGTACGCCATCAAATTGGGCGTCTAATTTTACATAAAAGTCCCTTTGACATCAAAATTCTATCTCATCACCGTTTCAGCCTGCAAATTATTGAAAAACACCTCTTTTTTCGCATGTTCAAAAATGG
This sequence comes from Culex pipiens pallens, assembly GCF_016801865.2. NCBI lineage: Eukaryota > Metazoa > Arthropoda > Insecta > Diptera > Culicidae > Culex > Culex pipiens. Next base: position 146,830,113 of record NC_068939.1, read on the forward strand.
AAGGGGTCGTACCGTTCCTCCGTCACGAGATATCAAAAAACGGACCTCGGATTCATGATCAGGGACAAAAGTAACCCCTTAGGACAAAGTTTCACGCAAATCGAAGAGGGGTCGGGGCAACTGCTGTGTGAGTTGGCGGAGAATTACCCTCATATGTTTCATATTTTGAACATTGTCAATTCGACCTTTATTCAATTAATTAATGATGTCTTCGAAATGATGGATTTTAATTTCAATGGAACGAAAACAACAATACAGTGAATATCTTTCTAAATTTAGAGATCAAGCCTTTTTCCTCAAATTATCACACAAAATACACTCTTTTAAAATAGTTTTCTTTGGTTTTATCTCAGCAAAAAAATGGATCAAAAATATTCAAAAAAGAAAACAGTGAAGAATTTTCTCGCCCATTCGATTTTTTAGAGATAAAATAGAATTGATTGTTTTTTTTTTTATTGAAGGTAGCTACCACTTGAAAAAGTACTTTAAAATAGCATTTTGAAACCTGAAATCTAAAGAGATTTTGAAAACCTTTTGAATGTATTTAAGGCATTTTAAAAAATCTCTGTTTTAAAAACAATTTGTCCGTCATCAGAAATTTACATTTTAATTACCGTAAAAAATATAGAAGATATATTTGTAGAAATGAAAAAGTCAATGAAAGTTTAATTTACAAAAGGAATAACATCTCCAAACTTATTGTAGCCTAGGAAAGTTTGAGAACCGCTGATTTAACACATGGGATGAAAAAAAACGATTAAATTTATTACCCAAAACTAAATCAAATGAACCATATCTAAGGTGTGACACGCTTTTAAAACAAAACTCGCACCAATGCATTGTTTGATATCTCCTCCCCATAATTTGTTATCGATTTATAGTTTAACGGCCCCCGATTAAACTAGGCTCGACCGAACCCATTTCCCATGCTCACTCATCCTGGGCCGGCACTTTCCAGAAGTTTGGAGGAGGTGTACGAGCAGGCCTAAGCTTTTAAGCTTGTTAAACACCAATCACTACAACCTGGAAACAAAGGCTAGGTAGCAAACAATGGGCCTTACGCCGTACGCTTAATGCTTAAAGCTCACCCATGCATTTTTCGTGCTCATTGAACCGAGCTCGGAAAGGTCCCGGGTAGAATTTGTTCCTCCGGACAACTGTTCTGGTGGTGGTGATGTAATTCAATATTATGGAACCCTTCTCCGTCATTTTTTTTTGTTTGCTATTCGGAACGACCCGAACCGTCCCACTCCTTAAAAGATGAACGAACGTGAGCACGGACCCGAAAATGGTTGCCAACAATAACAACCGCAACCGCATTCGAGCAGTCAGTGGTTTAGTGGGTGAAATTGACGGGCTATTGAGCACGTTTGACTGTAAAGTTTTAGTTCGATCCCCCACAAAAACGATCTTACCACCGTTTATCATCGACCTCAGAAGTTTTTTGGTTTTCCTTGGAAGTCCATGCACGGAAAAAGAAAATTGAGTCAAAACTGTCAAAACTCGATGTAAAGATGCATCTAAAGTTGTGTGCGTTTGCTCTCGTTGAGAGCAGCTCGACCCCAAATTTCAGAAATTCACCTTTTCCGTGCAAAACTCCAAACCAACAAGTGCGTCCAAGGGACCCCTTCCAACGAACGATAAAACCCGATATCGTTCCGAAATTCGATACGCATTCGTCAGCACTGCCAAGATGGGTTGTTCTTTTTTTTTTTGTTGCCTCGACCAACTTTCGGGGAAGCACTTTCTGAGCATCGAGGCTCATCTTCGGAATGTTCGTCACGGACGGTTGCGGTGGCCCATTCCGATTCGATCCGCTCGAACCTCCCCGCGAGTCCCTCCACCCTCCTTCTAAGAACCACGCCGATTATGATGATGATCGAGGAGCAGCAAGTTGGGCACAGATAAACAAATACACCCATCACTAGGGAGAGGAGAGAGTTTGGGAGTGAGGGAAGGGCAACGTTTTTTTTTATTTTTGTTAGTTGGAGCGAATCGAATTAAACGGTTATTACGGGGTTCGGCTCAAGTGTTTCGGGAAAAGGTCGAAAACGTGGTTTCATCTGGTTCGTGCTAATGTGGCCAACGACTTTCGGGGAAAAGTTCTTTTGGGAAATATTGCGAAACGAAGCTGCAAATTTTTAATTAAACCAGAACTTGCTTATACAATTTGTGGTATTAATATAGTAGTACTCTAAGATTTCGCTACTTTTTAAAGGACTAAAAAGACATCTTCTGAGTCATAGTGCGTGATGGTGCAAAAACTAGTTTAAAATAAATGAATTGATGAAAAAAAAAACGTTACTTAATCCATCTTTAGGTGGTTGGTGCCTTCCTCAAATTCTTAAAGTCAATACATTCAGTAAAAATAGCAACATTCCCCCTTAACATGTTTAACAAATCAACTTTATTACTCAGTTCTTTTGATTGGGTTCGCAGACCTTGAATATTTCTGGCTCATCGGCAAGTTCTGATAAAAACCTATCCAACGGTAGTTCGCATGGAAGATTCAGACAATATTTCTATCAAAATATCTGAAATTCGGCCTCCAAAAAATGTATAAATAACACTTAAGTGCTTATAACTTTTGATAGGGTTGTCAGATCCTCGATGTTTTAGGCTTATTTGAAAGGTCTTTCGATTATCTGACTAACAACAGGTCGCATTATGGACCCGGGCATCATTTTTATTGAAATATCTGAGATCCGGTCTCCAAAAAGTGTATAAATAACACTTAAGTGCTTATAACTATTGACAGGGTTGTCAAATCTTCAATATTTTAGGCTCATTGGAAAGGACTTTTCAATACCTTTCTGAAAATGTGTAACATGATAGGTTTTCTGGCAAAAACAACACTTTTTAAAAATCTTTCGGACATACGCCAAAATCGTTTTTTTTAGCATAACATTTGAAGTACTTAACTAAACTTGCTGATTTTAAATAGAGGCCTATGGGACCCCAAAATGGATCGAAAGAGACTGATGCGGTCAAAATTCATTCAGCCAGTCTGGAGATAATTGAGTGACAATATTTTGTCCACCCACCTACACACATCCACACAGACATTTGCTCAGAACATGATTCTGAGTCGATATGTATATGTGAAGGTGGGTCTACGAGGTCAAATTAATAAGTTCATCAGATCTTCAACGTTTTTGACGCGTTGGAAAGGTCTTTTGAATATCTATTCAACGGTAGGTCGCATGAGAGATCCGGACAACGTTTTCATCAACATATCTGAGATCCGGCCTCGAAAAAGTGCGTAAATAACACTTAAGTGCTTATAACTTTTGATAGGGTTGTCAGATCTTCAATGTTTTGAACGCGTTGGAAAGGTCTTTTGAAAACCTTTCTGAAAACGTATAGCATGACGGGTTTTCTTACAAAAACCACCCTTTTTACAATCTTCCGGACTTTTTTTAAAATCGTTTTTTAGCATAACTTTTGAAGTACTTAGCTAAACTGCATAACTTTTAATAGCGACTTATGGGACCCCAAGACAGATTGAATGACGCCAAAACGGACAAATTCGGTTCGGCCAATGTCGAGATAATCGAGTGACAATTTTTAGGTCAACATCCCACCACACACACAGCCATTTGCTCAGAATTTGATGCTGAGTCGATATGTATACATGAATGGGTCTAGGAGGTCTAATTGAGAAGTTCATTTTTCGAGTGATTTTATAGCCTTTCCTCAGTAACGTGAGGAAGGCAAAAATCGATTTTATTTTAATTATTTTTGGAAAAATCTAAAATCCGCCAAAAAACAGTTTTAAAAATTATTGTTTGAAGCATAATCAAGTTTGAAAATCGGAAAGCAATAAACATTTTTTTTAATAAATTGTGTCATTTTCAAGTTATTGCTACTTTCAAGTATACATTTTATATTACTTATCGTTTTTATGCATTTTAAAATGACATCTTAATCTTAGAACCCAGAAAAAATATTTTGAAGGGTTAAGAAAACTTCCTACAATTTTCTCTCTATGAATATGGAAATGGGGCTGTTTGTTTTTTTAGAAACAGCCTCACAAATAATGAAAATCGATGAAAATGAGGGTTTTCTAAGTGTCACATAATTATTCCGGAAACTATTGGTCCGATGTTATATGTTCAAAAATGCAAATGCAACCGATTTCAAAAAAAGGAAATTTTTTGAGGAAGCAGTGAGTATTTCACAAAATAAATATTTTTATCAAAATGTTTGAGCAATTCTTGGTTATTTGATATTTAAAATAGAAGAAACTAAAATTGGAATAAATATTAAAGAAATATTCATATCGAAATGTGTGAAAAATTCCTGATTACCTGATACCGATTTTGTGAAAAAATTATAATATATCACAAACAAACATAGTTTTGTGAAAAATAATAATGATAAAATAATTTTGTCAAAATTTATAAAAAAAAAATCAAGACTTTAATATACATATCAGCAATTCCATTAGAGCAGTTCTCTGAAATTTCGGTCATTCGATTTTTTTTTGTATTTTTTAATCTCGCTAAATGATTAGCCTATTTGAAATGCTTGTCTTGATTGAAAAGTTTAAAATATTGTTTCAAAAAGATTGGAAAATTTACGACCAATTTACGACCAATGTTTCGATTTAAAAATAATTCAGTATTGGTTTAAAATTCCACAACTCGGTCAATGACTTTTTGTACATTCTGGAAATTTCTGAAAAAAGGTGCTAATGAATATTATTGCGCGTCAGTGTCGTGTGAGCAGCAGCGCCGGAAAGATGGATTTTTGTGGCGTTCTTTTTGTGCTGTATTCGTGATCGTGTTCATATCATGCATACGGTGAGGGGGGTCATTGTGCTAATGAATATTATTGCGCGTCATTATCGTGTGAGCAGCAGCGCCGAGAAGATGGATTTTTGTGGCGTTCTTTTTGTGCTGTATTCGTGATCGTGTTCATATCATGCATACGGTGAGGGGGGTCATTGTGCTAATGAATATTATTGCGCGTCATTATCGTGTGAGCAGCAGCGCCGGGAAGATGGATTTTTGTGGCGTTCTTTTTGTGCTGTGTACGTGATCGTGTTCATGTCGAATTATGTGGAAGGTGCGAAGCCGCGTTTTAGGATTCTTGTGTCTTTGTTGTTTTATTTGTGTTTCCATCTGGAGTATTAATTTTAAAATTATTTTCATTTTTTACAGCTTCCTGGATTTTTTTTAAATCAAATGTTTACATGTAAATTTGTCTACTCACTATATGATTTATTTAAATGTTCATATTATTCCTTATCCTATTCCTTTCCTGTAATATACCACCTCCTCATACCATATATGATCAAATTGCTTAAATTAACGAAACTTTCTAAAACAGCATGGGAACCATCTGGAGCATTTATGTTTTAAATAACTGTTTTTTTTACAGCTTCCTGGAATCATCTTGATTGTATTTATTATATTTATTTTATTTACTATATTTATTATATTTATTATTTATCATTATTACAAAACTATATGCTTATTAGATAATACACTACAGACTCACATTTACACTTACAAACATTCAAATCATTAAATACATTACGCACTCAACCATTTTCATCGGCCCGATGAAATTCCCCTAACCCTCATTCCAAACCTCCCAAAAATATTCCGTTCACTTTTAAAAGTCGCATGGGTTCCCTGCACTTTTGCCACTAGTGAACAACAAAAACATCCCCTCCCAAATCCCCACGGGACTGTATGGGCGTAGCCTTGGAGCACAGTGTGGAAATTTACGTTCTTAGATATTCTTGGTTGTACCGGGCAGCAATCAAATTGTCTAAGAATATTGAATTGACCATTGTGGCACCCCCTACAGCGTGGTGCAGACCCGTTATGCTATGCTATGCTATGCTATTCTGGAAATTTCTGAAAAATTGCATTTGATATCCATTAAAACAAATAAAAAAATTTAAGAAATAAAAAATAGTGTTTTTTGTAAATCAAGTTTTAATAACTATAAGTGGAATTAAAAATCATCAATTTTTTTTACCTTGTATCTTTTTTCAGTGTATTCTTCATTTATGCCTACAACTTTGTAGGAAAAAAAGGATAAAATATACAAATATTAAAATTTATAAAAATGATAGATTTCGTATACAATTGCTCGAAGTTTAACTAATAGTTTTGAGTATTTAAAAAAATTAATGTTTTTATTGAAATGTTTTAAAATTTCTTGGTTTTCTGATATTTATATTGCAAAATACTAAAATTATCTAAATTATACACAAATTTAGAGTACTTGCGCAAATAAGTGGTACCGTAAACCGGGGTAACAATGATAAGATTTCATTGTATTTTTGGAATATTTTTTATCTGTTAAGGTTTTTCTCAAGATTATTATGTTTAGAACATATCCTGGACTAGGCCACACAACGTCTTTGTACTATTTAAGAAATAAAGTTTTTTCAATAGTGTTTAAAAAATAGTTATGTTAAAATTCTTAGTTTTAATTTCGGGGTGAGTTTTTCTGGTTAAAATCAGATTTAAGGTGTTCAAACTTTATTTTTACGTCAAATGTACCATCACAAAGGTTGCTGATATCGATTTCCAGGAAAAAAAAATTGTTGATATTAAGTTAACTAAGTTTATATGCTTCTTAATGAAATACCTATAAATTTTACGTAAAATAATCAAAAAGTCAGAATAATGCATAAAATTCGTTACAACTAGTTCTTTTTTTTATAAAATTATGGATTAATATAGCATTTTAAATTGAATTCGAATCATATGTCTTCTCATTTTGCCTGAAAACCTATCAAAGTCAACCTGTTTTACGGTATTGTGAAAATGTTAAATATATTTAAGAAATATTTCTTTCGAAATGCAGGAAAAGTTCTGTGTTATTTGATACTCATACTGTAAAAAACTAAAATTTATAGTATTTCAAAAACGTTACGTATGTTTTGTGAAAATTTAAAATATTTATAAAAAATATTTCTGACGAATTTTTTAGAAAATTCCCGACTGTTATATATCTGTGTCTCGAAAATAAAAAAATTGAGTATGTTTTCTTTAAAAACGTAATTTCGTTCAAATCTCCGACTACATGAAATTAAACGATTAACCTGATAAAACGCAAATAGAAATTAATTTATTTGTAAGACGTTCAGTATTTGGACTTTAAAGTCTTATTTTAAGCAATTCCAGACCAATTTAAATTAATATTTTTATCGAATAGCTCGTCCAATTTTCCCTAAGTTTTTATCCTGCCACATGAACTTATTTTATTTAGTATTTATGTAAGCATATTTACTATCCAGGCTGCTACCACTTTCTTTCCTACACTTATAAAATATCATATTTTCATATAGAATGGGCTAAAAATTGACAGAAACCATGTTTTTTCATGATTTTTATTTTTTAAACCACTGTATTCTCACAAGGATTAGACTAAGGATAATGAACAATATGGAGACTTTTATGTAAAATTGTCTGAAGATTCGATTTCCACAATTGATGATTTTTGACCATTTTGGCAAATAGTCCACTTATCAAAAAACAGTTTTTAGTTCTCTTTTAATTTCAATATAACAGCTTCGAGCTACAGTTTCTTTTAAATTACGAATTACAAACATATTTAAATAACATCGAGTGCCTCCAATCGATTGCAAAAGCACCAGAAAAATCCTGATTTAGGCTTGAATTCCTCTATGATAGATTTTTTTTCATCTGTGCATTATTAATCAAATTTGAACCCTTGCTATCCATAACTAATGGAGTGAAATATAATCCAATGAAAACAAAAGGGGTTTCTAAATCCGGATTTTCATAATCAAACCGGAACATCAAAACTCTCCAGCTCCCCAGCTGGCATCCCCAAGAGGGAGGCGGAACCCATCTCGAAAACATCTTCATCCCAGAAGCCGGATGGTCATTCTCACCCAGGCCAGCTGTGGATGCCCGAAGATGTTATTTCTTGATGAAGAGCTGATGAGCAAGATAATTCGAGGCCCCACCGGACGCGGACCGTGCCAAATCGCCCAAAACTATCTGGACCCGGCGATCTCGAGGCTTATTTATTTCAACGTCTTGATTCGATTAGGCTGTTTTTGGACACGGCCATGATCGAGAAATAATTGTGTGTGTGTGTGTGTGTGTGTACCTTATGGAGTCACGCCGCCCTGGGAGAAGGTATCAGGCAGCTCGCCAGATTGACTAGAGAGCCTCCTCCACCCTAGGGAGGCCGGCTTTGCCAAGCTGAGGCTGTCAGTGCTGCGGTGAGATTAGCGTTACGGGCTCGGGAGTCTTCTTTTGCGAGTTGTTTTTGTTCAAACCAGTGGGGAGGCTGGGCGAGCAACCTCATCTTTCACACAGTATGAAAAAAACCCGTAAGAAATAATAATATTCCTAAAAAAGCAACTATAACATTTTTTTGGCAGTGTAGCTTAAGGGGAACTAACTAGGAAGACTCCCACTCCTGGTAAGAGGATTAGGCTTCGTACGGGAAGACTCCGTGACTCTCCAGCATTGTGGTGCAGGAAATGTTGAACGATGTTATGAATTTAGAATGACGTGTGCGAAACAAATACGGATGGTGTTGACATTGAGATGTCGTGGCCTAACAGCCATCGACGAGTTTTTAAGAAAAATACTATTTGAAGACCAAAGTTATCGATTACATGCTTTGCAAGGAATCTTGTAAAATGGTAATTTAAAACACAAAATTACGATTTGCTAAAAAATTGGTTTTGCTTGTTTCAAAGGCGAGAAGATGCCAAGATTTTCGCAAATAATTTCGCGATTTTAAAAATTTTATATTTTAAATGAAAGTTTGTCCATACATTTTTTATACCAAAAGAAGCCATTTTGCTTAATCAGTTTTTCCATACAATTTTGAGTGCTGGTCATACAAATTTGGTATGTACACGGAGAAAAAAGAGTTCCCAAAATCGTGAACAAGCGTTCATGAAAATGGGAACCCCGAACAAAGTGTTCAAATTTCATGGTACATTAAAAATGTTAAAAAAATGGTACGGAAAAATGTTTACAACCTTTTTAAAAGTTTTGCCAGATTTCAAAAACTTAAAAAATTAAAAAAAAACATCAGAACATTGAAAATTTAAAAAATAGTTTCCGTGTCTGTAGAAAATTTCATGCTTGACACTTCCAATCACTTCCTGTCCAATTTTCAAAGTCTCAGAGAGATAATTGTAGAAAGTTTTCTAATTTTTTCAATAATTTCGATATTTTTCAAAAATCACATGTTTTACCAAAGATTTGTATCTCTACAATCGGATTTGGAAAAATCATGCACTATGGCTTAAAAGATTTCTTTTAGAGTACCATGAAACAAGGTGAAGAAACGGATAATTTTATTTTAATGTTTTTTGTAACAATTCTGATGATGAAAAATTTATATTTTTGCAATAAGAAATGTATGTTTAATGTTTCATCTGACTTAAAAAAAATTGCAAAGAAAAGTCGACTTGAAAAATCGTAGAGAACAACATTGCAACAAAATAACTTTCAAAACAATGGCCCTGCTAAAATCTGCCATTTTAGTTTTATTAGAATGGGCCGAAGCAATTATTGCATCTTCTTCTTCTTTTTTAATTTTTTTTAGTTCGCGCGTACGTTGGCCGATGAGTTTTTTTGTTACCTTTATATAGTTTTTGAGATTTAAGATTATTTAAAAAATCCGCGAGAAAGTAGTGGATGTTCCTTGAATTTTTGATAGAAGGCTTCGCGTTGTCGTGTATATGTTGAATTTCATTTCGTTTTGAAAGCCCTTCCCATAGCATCGTTGCTCGGATGGCACGCCGACGGTAAGAAGTAAAAAATTACGGGATTGAGTTTAAAATTAAGTTCTTCTAGCGTCGAAGATCAGAAAGCAACGATTCACACTCGGTCATATTATCTACCGCCGCCGGTTTAGTTCGTTTATGTTATTGTTTTAATTTCATTACAATCGGTTACGTGGTGTCCTCTTTTCTTGTAGTTCAAATTTGTTGATTGTAAAAATGTATTCCAACGGGCAGTTGAAGTATTAACTCATCAAACTTTCCATTTTATGAAGAATAACTTTTTTTTTTTAATTTACTCGCGTTATCGTATAAACAGTAAAAATATACTGATAAGTCCAGCCCATAGCAATACTGCTCGGTTGGCACGCGTTCGACTAAAAAAACTTTTTAAATAATCAATTATGTATCTTTCCGCAGCCGGCTGCCTAAGATTTTTAAAATTTCAACAGATAAACAAATTTCTTATGGTCGCATCACTTACCACAGTGAATCCTGACCTCATACCCATCTTACTAACCCCTCAAAACTCATGTGATACTTTGTCGGAGACGCAGTCGATTTGGCGGTCCCATCACTCAAGTATCGGACTAACATTCCCATCCACTTCCCAGTGTCTTACCACTGGTCGTGGCCGACGTCGGTATTGATCAGCATGATAGGGATCTTTGAAAATTGCGAAGGGGTGATGATTGGTTCCTACTTTTCATCTGTGGTCCACGGAGCAATTTTTGGGGGTCCTGGTCAATAACGAAGTAGCAGCTACGGGTAGACACCAATGCTATGCTAATGGGCCGAAGCAATTATTGCTTTTTAAGTTTAAAGTTCCAAAGTTATTTTTTTCTGAAATTGAAGAGATTCGATTGGAGAGCGACAAAAACTCTGAAAAATATGTCGTTGTGCCTTTTCCTTTTTTGTAAGCAAAATCCATCAAAAATCAGAAAAATCCAACAACCGAGAAAAAAACTTGGATCAACAAATCTGTTGAATTAAACTAGATTTTTCGGATATCCTTGGATTTTTTTATAATTTCAATGCTTTAAAATTGTGATACTTTCGCAAAAAAAAAAAAAAATACAAAATTAAAACATACATTTGAATAGAGCTTTGATTTCAAAATTATTGCTTCTATTGCATTTTATGGTATTTTCTATTTAGAAAAAAAATTATAGACGAATTTAGAGACAATTTTAAGAACTTTGCAGCTAAAGAATATTTTTGGTCATCGAAATTACGCGTCATGCCAATTACAAAACATTGGAATTTCAAGGCAATTTCACAGTACTCTTAAAAACTGCATAAAATAAACGTAAAAAAATATTCTTCTAGAAAATTATAAAGTGTGAAAGGGAAACACTTAACGTTAACATTTGTTTATAGGACCTAATTAAAAAGTCAAGAATTTATTACTAAGCTGTTTTAATTCTATTGAGATTTTAGCAAAATAATTTGCTCAAATACCTCCAAAACAAAGCACGTCCTGAACCTCTAATTCATCATAACTAGAATCATTAAAAAAAAAGTGCAAGAAAGGGTTTTTTTACTTTCCTTAATTTGAGTAATAAATAAGTAACTAAATGCAACAAAAAATAAAAGAGGTATTTTTGCGTTTTCATTCAGAGAAGTGCTGATTAATGTTCTTTTAAAATCTGTTTGGAATTTGGTGGAATAAAGAAAATATTTGCATTTTTGTTAAATATTCTAATGAACAAAATTTAGAAAAAAAATAGTTGTAGATCTGATATGAAGAAGTTTTGTGTCCGTAAACTTTTTTAAAAATTCTTGTTAGAAACCTTGTAAAATGCTTGAAATGAATAAAAAAATCAGCTTAAACGCACTGAGTAGAAATATATCGAATGAATATGTGAAATTTCGCGGCATTTCACGGTATTCCCCGAATTTCACGGCCAGGATGGAATTACACGGATTACGTGGCGTCCGTGGAATAATTAAATCTTTAAAAAATTAATAGCTTTTAACGAGATTTTTTTTATCTGAAAATTGACAAAATGAAAAAAAACATTGATCCGAAAAATCTTGGATTAAAAAAGTATTCAAAAAAAACTTCAGAACTTTGATTAAAATTAAAATATAATGAACTGAAAACAACCCAATAAACATTTTTAGAAAGTTGAAATCTCTTGATTGTTACGTAAGGCCGTTGCTGATATTTTTAAAAGTTTACGTCCTACCCCATCACCCCCCCCCCCCACCCCTTAAAAATCGGTTCGAAAAAAACTTTTTTCAAAAAACTTCAAAATTTCAAAGGAAATAGAAATCTAACCAACTGAAAACAATTAGAAAGGCATTTTCCTGCGTCTAAAATCATATTTATCATGTCTGGAATCGATAAAAAAAAATCATTTTTTGTGGAATTCCAATGTAAGCCACCACCGCTTGAAGTTTTTTTTCGGCTAAAAAATCTCTTCAATACTTGGATATTTTGAAAACTAATGATTGCAAAACGACTGGGCAGGTGTAAAATGCACTTTAAAACACTTTTTTCAATTAAATGTTGAGACCATGGCTTGTTATTTTCCCCAAAAATTTCTTTTTTGTTATAAAAAAATTGCCTTTTTTTGTTTTAAAAAAAGGTTCAATTATCCATTTAAAAAATCAATTGTTTGGTGTTTCAAAAAATGTAAAAACAAAAAAAAAAGAAAAAATTAAAAAATACAATAGAATTATAAAAAAATAATAACAAAATAAACATAAAAAAATCCAGAAATTAAACTGCGAAACTGAAAACTCAATAAAATTGAAATTGTGACAAGAGATCATCCTCACTTGCTGTTTGCAACAGGAGAAAATAAGATTGCGGAACTTGCAAACCAACTGGGTGTGTGTGTTCAAAACCATCACGATAAAGTCAAGCATGATGATGCGGAAGAAGTGAGTTCAGGCTTCACTTGAGAAAGAGAGAGAGAGTCAAAGATGAATCATCATTTTCAATTGGCGAGCAGGGGAGCAGAAGAAGATTGAAGCTCAGCGTGGTCGAACGATTCATCTTCTCCTGCGTCGCGATGGAGTCTGATTGTGGCGGCAATTTGTAAGAGAGAGAGATTCCGTCAAACGAACCGAGGACGACCTCTATAAGCCGATGAGGGGTGGGGCGTCTATTTTATGCGTCACTTTCGTGCGGTTTAGGCTTAGAACCTGCAAATTTTCAGATAAAATTATCTGAAAAATACTCACGAATATCGTTTTGTTCAAATTTGTCATGTTAAAATTTGGTTGAAATATTTACCTGAAAGAAAAAAGAAAAATAATGTTAAAAAGGATTTAAGATGTTTAAAATTAAATCGATAAGGTAAAGGCAAAAAAGAGACATACAATATCTTAAGAATCAAAACAAAGAAAGTCTTGTTAACATGATTCAACCTAAAACTCGCATACTAGAAGTGATAACCCCGAACTAAAAATAGATTGACCTCAAATGACAAACGGCACAATTTCCTGCAAGTCACAACCAGAGGCAAAACAACCCTTTGCTGTACAATTCCTAGTCAGAGCAAAGTATGACTTCACTGGCAGCAATGAATCGACACAATATCCTGGAATCTGTCTACGGCTGCAATTCAAAACAAATTTCCCACACTCACTGGAAGCCCCATCGCAGAGAGAGGAGCTCGACCTTTTGAGGGCTTCAGGAAAGTGCCGACAAATGCTTCCTCCAATTAATCACTCGCTCAATATTTTATCCTTCTGACAGGAAATCCGACCATACGATTTTGTACCGTTTGCATCGTTCTACAATGTTTTGCATTCTGAGAAGCTCGATTAGATCGACCACCTGTCAGAAACAAAAAAGGACATTTCGAAAGAACCTTCCGTTTTCCCCTGATTTTATTTGGAAAATTTTACACAAACCAGAACGGGAAAAGTGCCTTTTCCGCCCGCGGTCAAACTTTACCAAACTGAAAAGTGGCGCTACTTAAAATCGGATGCCCTGGAGCTGAACAATCCAAATGACAGCTGCACGACGGCAGCGAATAATTGAATTTGACAATCGACAAAAGCACGGCTGGTGACAGCTGGTGACGGTTGGTCGGTCGGCTGGCAGCCCCCGGGGACGCGCACCGAACGGGGCTTAAAAAACAAATACACACAAATGCAAACAAAGTTGAAAAAAAAGGAAAACTTATGAAACCCCGGCAAGAAGGTGGGGTGTGTTTCAAGGCATTCCGGTAGCACAACCTCTTGAAGCGGAGATGATGCTCAAAACATAAATAGAAAGTACAATGAGTGTGTACAATCTTGTTGATTGTCGGTTAAGGTGAAGGACGGCGACGGCGAACAAGAAGGGACGAGATTTTAATTAAAGCGAGGTTCCATTCATCGTCGTCGTTGTCATGTATCCTGATGGTTTTGTCGGCTGTGGCAATCTTTGGCTTCCTAATTATAGCTGACGACGTCTTTCAAGTGGTGACGACGGAAAACGACGCGGGCTTCTTCGAGCGATGCCGGAAGTATTGGCCCCAGGTGAGCAGGGTTGAAACATAGCTGTGGGAAATGTTTCTTAGAGTGGAAAGTTGGTAATGTATACATTTGAACTCAGTTGAACTACAGCTTTGTTTCGATTTCCCAGAATTGCCAACAGCTTGAAATCAAATTGTCAAACTGTCAAACTGTCAAACTGTCAAACTGTCAAACTGTCAAACTGTCAAACTGTCAAACTGTCAAACTGTCAAACTGTCAAACTGTCAAACTGTCAAACTGTCAAACTGTCAAACTGTCAAACTGTCAAACTGTCAAACTGTCAAACTGTCAAACTGTCAAACTGTCAAACTGTCAAACTGGCAAACTGTCAAACTGACAAACTGACAAACTGACAAACTGACAAACTGACAAACTGACAAACTGACAAACTGACAAACTGACAAACTGACAAACTGTCAAACTGTCAAACTGTCAAACTGACAAACTGACAAACTGACAAACTGACAAACTGACAAACTGACAAACTGACAAACTGACAAACTGACAAACTGTCAAACTGACAAACTGACAAACTGACAAACTGACAAACTGACAAACTGACAAACTGACAAACTGACAAACTGACAAACTGACAAACTGTCAAACTGTCAAACTGTCAAACTGACAAACTGACAAACTGACAAACTGACAAACTGACAAACTGACAAACTGACAAACTGACAAACTGACAAACTGTCAAACTGACAAACTGACAAACTGTCAAACTGTCAAACTATCAAATTGTCAAATTGTCAAATTGTCAAATTGTCAAATTGTCAAATTGTCAAATTGTCAAATTGTCAAATTGTCAAATTGTCAAATTGTCAAATTGTCAAATTGTCAAATTGTCAAATTGTCAAATTGTCAAATTGTCAAATTGTCAAATTGTCAAATTGTCAAATTGTCAAATTGTCAAATTGTCAAATTGTCAAATTGTCAAATTGTCAAATTGTCAAATTGTCAAATTGTCAAATTGTCAAATTGTCAAATTGTCAAATTGTCAAATTGTCAAATTGTCAAATTGTCAAATTGTCAAATTGTCAAATTGTCAAATTGTCAAATTGTCAAATTGTCAAATTGTCAAATTGTCAAATTGTCAAATTGTCAAATTGTCAAATTGTCAAATTGTCAAATTGTCAAATTGTCAAATTGTCAAATTGTCAAATTGTCAAATTGTCAAATTGTCAAATTGTCAAATTGTCAAATTGTCAAATTGTCAAATTGTCAAATTGTCAAATTGTCAAATTGTCAAATTGTCAAATTGTCAAATTGTCAAATTGTCAAATTGTCAAATTGTCAAATTGTCAAGTTGTCAAATTGTCAAATTGTCAAATTGTCAAATTGTCAAATTGTCAAATTGTCAAATTGTCAAATTGTCAAATTGTCAAATTGTCAAATTGTCAAATTGTCAAATTGTCAAATTGTCAAATTGTCAAATTGTCAAATTGTCAAATTGTCAAATTGTCAAATTGTCAAATTGTCAAATTGTCAAATTGTCAAATTGTCAAATTGTCAAATTGTCAAATTGTCAAATTGTCAAATTGTCAAATTGTCAAATTGTCAAATTGTCAAATTGTCAAATTGTCAAATTGTCAAATTGTCAAATTGTCAAATTGTCAAATTGTCAAATTGTCAAATTGTCAAATTGTCAAATTGTCAAATTGTCAAATTGTCAAATTGTCAAATTGTCAAATTGTCAAATTGTCAAATTGTCAAATTGTCAAATTGTCAAATTGTCAAATTGTCAAATTGTCAAATTGTAAAATTGTCAAATTGTCAAATTGTCAAATTGTCAAATTGTCAAATTGTCAAATTGTCAAATTGTCAAATTGTCAAATTGTCAAATTGTCAAATTGTCAAATTGTCAAATTGTCAAATTGTCAAATTGTCAAATTGTCAAATTGTCAAATTGTCAAATTGTCAAATTGTCAAATTGTCAAAATTTCTACACACATGGAATCCAGCCATTCCGTTGAACAAGTAGCAACAAGATCATGACAAAAACGTCAGTCAAATAAATCTGTGAAATCCAATCCACTCATAATCACGAAAACACACACACGTCCATCACATAACTCTGTTCTCCCTTTCCCAAAACGTCACCGCCGCGAGCGCGTTAATCGGATATGTAAACAAATACTTGTCTTCCGAACCCGACACCGCGCGCCCCGTCAGCTCGGCTCGTCCCTTGTTTACATTTATTTCCTCAATCAATTGGCGGCCTCAGGCGGCGAACGAGAGGTTCTTAACCCTAAATCATGTCGCAGTTCCCCCTTGCCGGTTGAGAGCAAGTCAAAATCGCTCTTTCGAGAGTGGGTTTTTCATTCATTCTTTTGAGTTTTCTTTTTTGCTTTGTTTACATTCACGTATGTAAATGTGATGCACTGCACATTCCTCAGATGAAATATGGTAAGCGTGTGTGGGTTTGAAACATGACCTGCAGCCAAAACAATTTCAAAGGAAGCAAAACGGAAGCCAAAGAAGCGCGAGCTCTCGCCGGAATTCCTGGACCGTGAATCTTTCCTTAAATTCTGTCCAGGGCGTCCCACCTGAAATCCGTGACGACCTCCGACCTCTGGATCCTGTCGTGCAGTGGTAAGACCATGCTTGTTTGACACCTTTTAGTTTGACACAGCGCCAAAGTGACAAGTCAAACCATCGAGTTCCTACTGTGTACAACCAAAAGGTGCACCACATGTGTCAGCTGGGAGATTAGGGGAGAACACACAACATCGGGCAAGCGGAGCCCAATCGTCCTACTGTCATCAAAGGAAGTACTTCTCGGATGACATTTTTTTTTTCTTCTTGTTCTGTCAACTTTTTATTCCGTAAGGATCCGCTGCAACACTCTAGCTGGCGCGAGCAATGTCGTCAGGGTAATTGGAACCCCTCCTAAACAAGATTAATGTCAACCCTCGGGGCCAGTTCTATGGGAGAGTGAGAGGTGAGATGATGAATTTTTAAGTGGGGAAATTTGAACTTTGAACACAAGCTTGAGAGCAGGCGATATTTCACCTTTCCCGCGGAAGAAATGATGTTGCCGGAAGTTGCTTTGCATAAAGACTTGTGTTGTGGGGGAAATAAAAATGAACTGTTTGTGGAAGGAAGTAATACGAGTCATTTGGGTAATGTTGTGATGTGAGAACAGCTAATTTGATATGGATTAGTGTCACCTGATCAGATATCCGTGATCAACCGGCAGAGAACAATATTATGGGAATTTAAAAATTAAAGTCTAAAATCCTTGCTAAATATTAAAAACTTTATGTCATTTTATCTCTTAAGTACACAGTTAAAAAATCATGGCAATATTACATCTGGGAAGGGGTCCATATTTTCTGTCAGCAAAATGTGTAATTTCACTTCTGAAAATTTGAAATTTTACCACTCTTCTGACGCAATGTTACTTTTTCAGTCTGAACTAAGGTAAAATTTCATCAGAGGTAACAGTACACCTTCACACATTTTTTTGCTGTGAGGGCATTTGAAAAATATGTATAAATTTCCTACAAAAAAGAAGAAAAAATGGTTCAAAACGATTTTGTTTTTAACAATACTGTGAAAAAAATATATATATTTGAAAAATGCTTGAAATAAATGCCGAATCATCAATTTAATTGAGATTTAAATCTTCATTTGGAAAAAATGTTTCAAATTATAGGAAGGTTTTTTTTGCACAGTTTGTCAAAAATAGTTTGCAGCACAATTTCATTTTAAAATTGAAAGAGACATAAAGAATTTTAAGCTAAATATTCACACTCGTATTTGTTTATTTTCATAAAACATTGCAAACATTTTTTCCTGAAAGGCTGCCCAAGTAACATTTTTTTCCAGGAGTTCTACAAGAGCTCTTCAAGATAGCTACAGCATAGCAGTTTGGACCGCGGTAGGATAAAATTCTCTTCAAAACTTCTTCAGGAGTTTGGAAGAGTACTTGAAGAGAGTTTTATCCTACCGCGGTCCAAACTGCTATGCTGTAGCTATTTGGTTTATACAATTTTACAGTGAAACATATTAAACTATTATTTAACTACCAGTTTTTGCAAATTTCTTTGCAACTTTTAAATTTTCGTTCATCGATTTAGATTAGTTTTATCATACATGTCTCAATACAATTTTGGGTATGCCAATTTATGAAATTCTGTAACTTGAGAAGACATTTTCTGACCAATTTTGTATTTAGCTAGCAAAGCATAGGTTATGATTAGGACTCCTCTGAAAAAAAAAATTGCACGGGAATAAAAATTACCGTTTTTTTAATTTTACTTTTTATCACAAAAAGTTATATTTTTATAATACATATTTTTTTATTGTCAAATGTTTTGGTATGTTTTAGAGGACTTTAAAAGTCATTTTCTGCAACATTGGACAATCAAATTTAAGCTAAATGAAATTTAAAATCGGAAAGAACTTTAATTGTTTTAAGTGTACCGTTTTGAAAGTATACCTTGTCACGGCGTGTTTTCTAGAACAACCTTATCAGGAAAAAATAGTCATCGCCACTTTCAAATGTGTCTTATAGGAAATTTTCTCAGCTTTCCAATGCTTCTAAAAGCGAAATGTTTCATCGGGAAATTTCTGAGATATCTTTATTTTAAGTTTTTTTGTTTAAAATTCCTTAATTATTTATTGGAAACTTTATACTAACAGTTCAGAAAACTTATCAAATGATGTGTTTCATGAGTTATTTACTCATCAAAATGTGCAAAATAAGACAAGAAACTTTGTAGAAGGTTGCAAATCGCTAAACATTTTGAAAATTATGTTTTGTCTAAGTTTTTGAATATATGGGATTTATTCAGAAATTAAAATCATAAAACAGTGTAAAAATTTATTTTTTACAAGAATTATTTGATAGTTACATATTTTTTGTGTACAAATATCACGTGTCTACTCTGTTTTAGCTTGTTTAACCGAAACTTTGGCAGGTTTGTGATTGTTGAGGGTATCATTGAATTTTAATAAATAAATTTTATATTTTCTTAAGCAACCAGGGACATAAATACAAATATGATTAGAAATCGAAAATGAGCAGTTCTCTAGGATTTCGGTCATTCGATTTTTTTTGTATTTTTTAATCCGACTGAAACTTTTTTGGTGCCTTCGATATGCCCAAAGAAGCCATTTTGCATCATTAGTTTGTCCATATAATTTTCCATACAAATTTGGCAGCTGTCCATACAAAAATGATGTATGAAAATTCAAAAATCTGTATCTTTTGAAGGAATTTTTTGATCGATTTGGTGTCTTCGGCAAAGTTGTAGGTATGGATACGGACTACACTAGAAAAAAATAATACACGGTAAAAAAAATTTGGTGATTTTTTTATTTAACTTTTTGTCACTAAAACTTGATTTACAAAAAAACACTATTTTTAATTTTTTTTATTTTTTGATATGTTTTAGAGGACATAAAATGCCAACTTTTCAGAAATTTCCAGGTTGTGCAAAAAATCATTGACCGAGTTATGAATTTTTTAATCAATACTGATTTTTTCAAAAAATCGAAATTTTGGTCGTAAAAATTTTTTAACTTCATTTTTCGATGTAAAATTAAATTTTCAATCAAAAAGTACTTTAGTGAAATTTTGATAAAGTGCACCGTTTTCAAGTTATAGCCATATTTAAGTGACTTTTTTGAAAATAGTCGCAGTTTTTCATTTTTTAAAATTAGTGCACATGTTTGCCCAGTTTTGAAAAAAATATTTTTGAAAAGCTGAGAAAATTCTCTATATTTTGCTTATTCGGACTATGTTGATACGACCTTTAGTTGCTGAGATATTGCAATGCAAAGGTTTAAAAACAGGAAAATTGATGATTTCTAAGTCTCACCCAAACAACCCACCATTTTCTATCGTCAATATCTTAGCAACTAATGGTCCGATTTTCAATGT
The DNA here is from genome assembly GCF_016801865.2 of Culex pipiens pallens. Taxonomy (NCBI): domain Eukaryota; kingdom Metazoa; phylum Arthropoda; class Insecta; order Diptera; family Culicidae; genus Culex; species Culex pipiens. Next base: position 146,850,230 of record NC_068939.1, read on the forward strand.
TAATATATGAAACATTTGTGAAATTTTCCGATCTTTTCGAAAAAAATATTTTCAAAACTTTCAAATCAAGACTAACATTTCAAAAAGGCCAAACATTCAATATTACGCCCTTTTAAAATGTTAGTCTTGATTTGAAAATTTTGAAAATATTTTTTTCGAAAAGATCGGAAAATTTCACAATTGTTTCATATATTAACATTGAAAATCGGACCATTAGTTGCTGAGATATTGACGATAGAAAATGGTGGGTTGTTTGGGTGAAACTTAGAAAACATCAATTTTCCTGTTTTTAAACCTTTGCATTGCAATATCTCAGCAACTAAAGGTCGTATCAACAAAGTCCGAATAAGCAAAATATAGAGAATTTTCTCAGCTTTTCAAAAATATTTTTTTCAAAACTGGGCAAACATGTGCACTAATTTTAAAAAATAAAAAACTGTGACTATTTTCAAAAAAGTCACTTAAATATGGCTATAACTTGAAAACGGTGCACTTTATCAAAATTTCACTAATGTACTTTTTGATTGCAAATTTGATTTTACATCGAAAAATGAAGTTGAAAAATTTTACGACCAAAATTTCGATTTTTTGAAAAAATCAGTATTGATTAAAAAATTCATAACTCGGTCAATGATTTTTTGCACAACCTGGAAATTTCTGAAAAGTTGGCATTTTATGTCCTCTAAAACATATCAAAAAATAAAAAAAATTAAAAATAGTGTTTTTTTGTAAATCAAGTTTTAGTGATAAAAAGTTAAATAAAAAAATCACCAAATTTTTTTTACCGTGTATTATTTTTTTCCAGTGTAGTCCGTATCCATACCTACAACTTTGCCGAAGACACCAAATCGATCAAAAAATTCCTTCAAAAGATACAGATTTTTGAATTTTCATACATCATTTTTGTATGGACAGCTGCCAAATTTGTATGGAAAATTATATGGACAAACTAATGATGCAAAATGGCTTCTTTGGGCATACCGAAGGCACCAAAAAAGTTTCAGTCGGATTAAAAAATACAAAAATTAAAATTGAAGAAAAAAGACCGATTTCGTAGAGAATTGCTCAAATGTACTACATATTACTGTAGCAAGCTTCAAAAGTCATATTTTCATGAGTATAAAATAAAGATAAAATTTTATAAAATGTTTTCTGTAGAAAATGCACTTAAAAGTAGCAATTAAACTCGAGTCTTCCAATTCAGAATTCTGAAATCACCGTCACAAACATTTATTTTTGTTTGAACAAACATTAAATAGTATTTTAACAATAAAAAATCAAACAGAAACTTTCTTTCCAAACTATTTGAACAAAAATCAAGACATATATATTTTTTAAGATGAGATTGAAGATGAGAGTCTTATAAACTTCTAAAATATTGCTAATTCCTTGATCATTTAATACAAAAAAAAACTGAAACAATCATTTCATACTAATGAAAAGTATTTTTCCTAAAGCTAGCAACAGTAATTTGCAGTATAATTTCGAGTATAAAACATGTTTTGTATCCATGCAGCTAGTTAGTGCTTGATTAAGGAAATATGACATTTATTCATAAAAATCTTGTAATACCCTATCAATCTCAAACCTGTAGAAATTTCGGTTGTATCAGTTAATTCCAAGCTGAATCAGAGCAGACCGGTGTTATTTGTACACAACAATTATGTAATAATCTATTTCAATACGGTTTTATTATTTTATTATTTGAATAAATCCCACATATTCAAAAATTCGGTTAAAACTTAATTTTCAAAATGTTCAGCGGTTTGCAACCTTGTACAAAGTTGTTTCTTGTCCTATTTTGCACATTTTGATGAGTAAATGACAAATGAAACACATCATTTGATAAGTTTTCTGAACTGTTAGTATAAAGTTTCTAATAAATAATATAGAAATTTAAAACCAAAAAACATAAAATAGAGATATCTCAGAAATTTCCCGATGAAACATTTCGCTCTTAGAAGCATTGGAAAGCTGAGAAAATTTCCTATAAGACACTTTTGAAAGTAGTGATGACTATTTTTTCTCCTTAAGGTTGCCCAGAAAACACGCCGTGTTGTATTAAATATATTTTTTGATTTATTTTAGAAGACAAGTACAACAAAAATATTCCTAGAGAGCTAAAAAACCCTTAAATTTTTCTCTACGATACAGCCTCACAAAGAATTCGAATCGGCGAAAATGATTTTTCCCAAGTGTCATCTAATAAGCATATAACTTTCGAAATTTTCTGACCTTTTCAATTAGATATATTTCTTTTTTTATAAGCCAGTTGCAAATATTTTTCAAAGTTCATGTCGCGCCCCCTCCTTCTAAATTGGTCTAAAAAATCAGGGGACAAAAATGTTGAAAACATGGCTCGTTATTTAATTTTTTTATACTTTTTGATTTTTTTGTCCTCTAGCTACCGCCCCCCTCCCCACGACTTTGGTCAGAGTCGATGGACATAAACTTCAAAAAATATTTGCAACGGCCTAATTTGGTCCACACTTTGAAATCAGAAAAAAATATCTATTGGTTAACCTTTTCAAATGTTAAAAAAAAGTTTTTTTAAAGATCATTAAATTTCACATAAGTTTCAATTTCTTACATTGAAGATCGAACCAATAGTTTCCGAGATATCGTCAGATAAAAATGACAAACTTCTTTGTGAGGCTGAGAAGCTAAGTGCCTAAATTGCAAATTTACAGAGATTTTTTTCTCAGCGGTTAAACAATTTTCAGGGAGCTTCATTTTTTCAATAAGTAGTTTTTAAATGCAAAAAATATACGAAAAGAAATCGAAAATTCTTATTTTTATTGCTTTAACTTGAAAACCGTAAACTTAATTTAACAAATAGATTGATCTACGATTGCAAATTCATTTTTTTTTTAAATGATGGTCAATATTTTTGCAAAAAAAAAACACGATTCATTTACAAATAAAAACAATTAGATAATTAAGAAATACGTGTTTTGGAACTTTATCTTCCAGAACACATTAGTCTAGAACGCAAAATTATGTGGAAAATGGATTTTACGACCAAATTTAGAGAAAGCATCTGAACAAAATTTCAATTCTGGAGTTTTTTTTAAAAGGTCCAATAAACCAAATTTCCAGTTTTTGCTTTTTGGGTGTTTTTGAAACCGCCTTGAGTCAGGGGTATTAAAAAACACCCAAAAAGCAAAAACTGAAAATTTGGTTTATTGGACCTTTTAAAAAAAACTCTAGAATTTTATTTTTGTATTTTGAACGTAGCAATGCAGGTGTTTGAGTCACTTTTAAAGCATTAAAACGATCATTCTTATTTTTTTACAAGTAAATTTGGACGAAGGGGTCAAAAGTTACAGCCATTTTAAGGTAAAAGGGTGCAATTTTTTTAACCCAAATATCTCGAAAAGGCGCAGGCCAAATTTCAAGCTACAAACGCTGAAAAAATCCCAGGGGTATTTTTCTTTAAACTCGAGATGTCTTCATTTGAAGATGTACAATTTTCAAGGGAAAAGTGTACGGGACCACCCTAACGAAATTCAAAAAATTTCCAACTACCGTCAGTGGGGGTGACGTTGGGTCTGGGGGGTGAGATTGGGTCAAAGTGATTTTTTACGGATTTCACCATTTCTCAGATTCTTTTCAATTAAACTGAATTCTGTTAAAAGGATTGTTTAGGGGACATCTTAAGATGACTTCGCTGAAAAAATCTCGTTCCTAGAGCAAATCCTGTTATTTTGACAGCTGTCTAAAGTTGAAGTACGTTTTTGGCCAAAAATGACCTCTTGAAAAATCATTTTTTCAAAAAAAAAAAAATAGTTGGGATTGCTCGAAAACTACTCAAATGTTTGAAAATCTTCACTTCAAACGATTCCCTCGAACAAGAAACACTGTTGGATGACTTGTTTTTACCATATCGTTGTATTTGAGCATCATTTTAGTTTCATTTGACCCAATGTCACCCCCTCTAAGGGGTGAGATTGGGTCAATTTTCAAACTATTGGCATTTAAGGTAGTGTTCATCAAAATCCACCATATTTTTGGAAAATGTTAGTAAACTATCTAAGAACAAATCTACGTTGGAAGATTTTCGATGTTATTTAAATTGTTTTTGTTATTAAGTAATTACGAGAGGTGTATCGTAGTCACCCCACTGACGGTATATTTTGTTCCATGTTATTCTGCTCGCTGAATCTGAATTTGCCCTCAGAATCGAGCCAAACTGTAAAAAAAAGATTTTTGCTCATATTTTGGGTTTCTATTTAAAATTATTATAAAAACTCAAAACATGGCCAAAACTAAAGAGATAAAGAGAATTAAGGATTTTATTTACAATTTGATGCCCAGACTATACACACAATAGAAATGCAATATCCTTGATTTCACAACCAACTTGTTGCTTTAGCATGACTTTAATTAAACGCCAAAACCGCCACCAGCAACAGCTGGCTGCTCGCTCCGCATTCATTGAGCACAGTTTGCAAGAGCACAACTTCACATGAAAAGCATTCTCCTCGAGTGAAACGTAAACCCATTTCCATTTCATCGATATCTCATTACTTCGCCGCGCACACTTGAATGTAATCATTTGCCACCCACCCACGTTTGCAAATGAGGTCTCTTAAACAGAGCATTCAGCGTGGATCGTGTCGTCGTTGGTGTTGACGTGTAACATGCTTATTTTGGGGGAAAACTGAGCTTGCCCTAAGACATACAATTTATCGTTTTTATAAAGTTTCAGGGAAACCTTTAAAAAACTAGGCAGCTCCAACAGGATAGCACAACGGCAACGATTCATCAGTTTCAACCGATCTCAATCCCTGGAAAATTGATTCCCTCTCATCGAAAGACCCGGCTGACCTCGTGACGATACTACTCGATCGATATAGTTCCGCTGCGATACTACGAAATGCCTCAAACGCAAAAAAAACTTTCAACAAATTTGACACATGAAATGACAGAGTCCCCAAGCTGGGTGTGGGTGACAGTGGGAAAGTTCAATTACCAAAGAGAGAGGATGGTTTTTCGGCCAGACCCGAACTTTAATCCGAACCCTTCGTCACACACGTACATAGCACCACCACCACCACCACAGTAACGGATATACGGGCTCGTATTTTCGAACCACTCAAATTTGAAATGTGAATGTGGCTGCTGGTGGTGGTGGATGAGGGAACGAATCGTGAAATCGATTACTGTACGGTGTAAATGTTCTCTGAATGACGACGAAAACTGGGTGAATGGAGTCCGGAGGCTGGCTCCGGGTTATGGTGGCTTCGACTGTGGAACCTTAAATTTGGGCTCGAGATGACGGAGGGAACACAAGTTGGGGAGAGTCGAGTAGGAAAAAAAGTCTTTTTTGCAAGATTATCATAAAAAAAATCAAAGAAAAAACGCAATCTCATTTAATCTGGAATAATTATTTACCTAATTGTGTAACTATTCGTTAAAATAAATGTTCATAGCACGATATAATATTTGAAGGGCTCAACCAAAATAGCGCATTAGCCATTGATTTTTTTTTCTTTTTGATACCGTAAATTCTCTACAATTTTCACGATAAATGTTTCGTTTCCATGATATTTTTTCCAGAGCAAACCGGCTAAAATCCATATGAGTGGTTTGCAAATTTCGCAAATCGACTTTTTATTTTATTCATTTTTGCATAATTGTTTTTTCAATACAAGACTTAAAAAAGGTTACCGGCAAAAATCTGATTTTAAACCCTCTACCACCCAACCTCGACTTTAGACGGGCTTCGATTCAAAAAATCGCCACAAATCCACTTTCAACTACTTTTCGAACTTTAAAAAGCATTGGAAAGAAGAACTCTTAAAATTTTAGAAGGTTTATGAGTTTTAAGTTTTACTTGTTTTATGAGACTTTGCCAATGTTTTTAAAAAATGTCATTTTTTAGTGGTCAACTTTGGCTATGTTTTTTACTAACATTTTCCATATTTTAAGTAAAAAGAAGTATGCAGTAATTTTTCTAGTGTCTCAGACTATGCCTCTATGCATTTTTTTAACAATTTAAACGATAATGGTGCCATTTTATAGCAGAACTTGTGAAAAACAAGTAAAAAAATTAAAAAGTGACTGTAAAAAGGTGAAAATTCAGATGAGCAAAATGTAATGATAGTAAGTGATAGAATAGGCCAAATACTATCACAAACAAACAAAAACTAAACAAGATAAAAGCAAATTGAAATACTCAAAATGAAACAAGAAAAACATCAAACAAGAGTAGAAAAGATTTTCGTAGAACAAAAGTTACTCAAAATGACCTCCTGAACACGAGAAAAAAATATTCGAAATAAATATTTAGGCAGGCAAAGAATAAAATTTTACTTTTTATCATAAAAAGTTTCATTTCCAAAATACGTATTCTTTCAAACAATCTGGTTTGGAAAAAAATAATAAATTTTACAATATTATTTTCAAATCATTTTTGAAGCAAAATTAAATTTGCAACCAAAACAACTTTCAAATCATTTCTTTAATCAAATAACCGTTTTCATGCTTAAGCTAATTTTAATTCTTGAATCTTGAAAGAAAAGCAATCCTGGATTTCTTTAGAGAGGCATTAAAAATTTCCTACAATTATTTATCTGAGACTTTGGAAATTGGGCTTTTAGCATCACAAAGAATTCGAATCGATGAAAAAGATTATTTTATTGTTTTTTTCTAAACTTTCCAATAAATTAAAATTTTAAAATTTGGTCTAAAATATGAAATTAGGAAAATATGAATGCTTGACTTAAAATTATTTATATTCTGAGTTTGAGCAGTTCTGATATTTCGGTCATTTTTTTGTATTTTTTAAATCCGGCTGAAACTTTTATGTTGTGTTTGCATAATTAGTTTGTCCATATTATTTTCCATACAAATTTGGCAGCTGTCCATACACAAAATATGTATGAAAATTCAAAAATCAGTATCTTTTGAAGGAAATTTTAGATTGATAAGATGCCTTCGGCAAAGTTGTAGGTACGGATAAGAACTGCACTGAAAAAAATGATACACGGTAAAAAAATTGGTGATTTTAATTTTACTTTTTGTCACTTAAACTTGATTTGCAAAAACACAATTTATTTTTTTTTTTAAATGCCTTAGGAGACATCAAATGCCAACTTTTCAGAAACTTACAGAACGGTCAAAAAATCTTTGACAGAATAATGATTTTTTAATCAATACTTGAATTTTTCAAAAAAAAATTTTTTTTCAAAAAAATAAAACATTTTTCGATGTTAGATCAAATTTTCAGTCAAATTGAACTGTAATAAAATTTTCATAAAGTGCACGGTTATCAAGTAATTGCCATTTTTGGGTAACATTTTTGAAAAAGTCGCAGTCATTTATTTTTTAAAATTAATGCACAAAGTGGGCAAACATGCATGGCAATATCTCAGCAACTAAGGGTCGTATCAACAAAGTTTAAAAAAGTAAAATATAGAGAATTTTCTCAGCTTTTCAAAAATATTGTTTTCAAAAGAAGGCAAACTGGCTATGACTTGGAAACGGTGTGTGTCAGCAAAATTTCACTTAAGTACTATTTGATTGCAAATTTGATTTTATATCAATATTTGATATTTTGAAAAAATCAGTATTGATTCAAAAATTCATAACTCGGTCAAATATTTTTTGCATATTTTGAAAATTTCTGAAAAATTAACATTTGATGTCCCCTAAATCATATCAAAAAATAAAAAATATAAAAAATGTGTGTTTTTTTTTAATTGCAAATCAAGGTTTAGTGAGAAAAAAATGAAATTAGAAATCACCAACCTTTGTTTTACCGTGTATCATTTTGTTCAGTGTAGTTCACATCCATACCTACAACTTTGCCGAACACACCAAATCGATCAAAAAAATGCTTCAAAAGATACAGATTTTCGAATTTTCTTATATCATTTTTGTATGAACACCTGCCAAATTTGTAGGGAAAATTATATGGACAATTTATGATGCAAAATGGCTCTTTGGGCATTCCAAAAGCACCAAAAATGTTTCAGTTCGATTAAAAATACATGAAAAATAAAATAAATAAATAAAAATCTGGAAAAATATAACTAAAAGTGACTTAAATTTGAGAACGCAGCATTTCGCAAAAAAACACGTTAACTACTTTTTCGAAAGCAATTTTTTAATCTTTTTGTTAATTTTTTTTTGTTTTCAAAAATGATTTAAATTTTCGTTCCTTTTTTATTTTGGTAAATTATTTTTTTTAATTTTCAAATGTTATCCCCAGAACTAGGTTTTGCACCAACATGCATAACCTATTTTTACCTTTTTAAAATTTTTAAAGTCTTATGTAGCGAAAAAATCTACAAAAATCTGTTTGTTTTTATGCAAACATTAAAGTTTTCATAAAAGTTGGTATTTTATAGTTATAAAAAATGTGTTTTGTAATGTTTAAAAATGTGATAAATATGCAAGACAGGTACTGAGTGTCATTTAAAATATGACAAACGAGATAAACCAAAAATTTAAAATTGAAGATATGACCATATAGACATATAGAAAACATTTAGTAGCTTATTAAAAATTTTCAGGAAGAAATTTAGAAAGAAATCAAAACTCAAAAAAGAAATCAATATTTTTTTAGGTTAATGGATACGTTATTTTTTCTAGTTGCCAAATGAGCATGAGCATGAGCATGAGAGATCACCCATGGTTGTCCTTCTCCGTTGCTGAACAGAACCGTAATATCCTTTCAGCACTACTGATCATAGGCTTCGACATCAAGTGGTATTTCCCTTATCAACAGCATGTATGAATGCGCTGAAAAGATAAAAAAAAACTATGATTGCCAAAACAAGATCAGTTGCGAATAGGTAACAGTCATTGGCCACCAACGGCGCCCGCCATGTCAGTTTGTAGATCTCGGTTTTAAGGGACGGGAATGTTAGTTAGCGCAGGTTGCTACTAGGGCAGCTGATTTACTCTGTGCTTACACCCCACGAGCGCCAGGAACCTGAAAACTTGTTAGTAGGATAGGGTGTTTGGTCAGGATTCATCATAGAAGATGATGATGTGACCCAAAATCATAGTGTTTGTTGAAAGGTAATATATTTTATTCTCAAGGCAAACAATCGGATGCTGCGGATGAGACATTTCCCGTTTAACTGTTGTTAATTTTTTAATGAAATGGTTTAATCTTAGACAGCCGGCTGTGGAAAGATAAAACCAAATAATATTTATTTATTTATAAAATGAGGTGTTAAACGCAATGCTGCAATGATAGCGTAGTCTGATTTTTAATTATTTAATCATTTAGTTCATGAATTTGTTACGGAATAGACGCGACGAACTCAACCATCAAGTGTCTTCCGATCTTCTTTCTGTTAGTATTGATTTTCGTTGCCTCTCGAGCTACGATGCTATGGAGAGGGCTTAACACACAAACAACCGACGTCGAGCCCTCCGAGCTACGGAGCTATGGGAAGGTCTTTTCAACACAAGGGATTGAAGGATTAATTTTCAAGATCGATCTTGTTTTATAACTACAGCGCAACACACTCCTGATTTTCACGATCCCGAATACAGCACAAAATGAACACCGCAAAAATCCATCTCACAATCCTGATTTGTTTTTTTCTTATTTTTTCATTTTTTTTTGTTGCTTTTTTCACTTTGCACACAAACACAACCATAATTGAATAATTTCCCCCAACCAACGCGTCCCTTCACTCAGCATTCATTCAGGCACAATCCTGATTTTTTTCTTCACTTTGCACATAAACAACCATCCGCTTGCATTGGTGGAACATAATCGGAACACAAACAGCCACACAAAAGAGACGAAAATTATCACGAAAAAAACAGGACTGCGCGTCCTCAGAAGCACTGTACTTATGATCATTTTTTCTAGTTGCCAAATGTACTATAAACTTAAATTTTCTTACTTAAATCAGAATGAAATATGCGTCCAAACTAACCGTATTTCAAGCATTTAAAAATATAAGCATTTCGCAAACTAAATGACACTGCCACCATTTGCAATACATTGAAAAAATCACCATGTTCTTCATAAGATTTTAAGTGCATCCGTAATAGTTTTGTCCCTTAAATAATTTATTTTTCTGTCAAAATGTATGAGCACTGAAATGTTTTTATACACTTTCCTGAGTTATGATTTTAAAATATTAATGAAAATGTTTACCGTATCCACATGAGGGTGCCCAGAAAAAATGAGCCCCTGTTCTACAAACGAATTAATGTTTTATGGGTTATTTTAAGCATCTGTGCCAATTTTGAGCGAAATTGGTTAAGATTAATCCATTGACTGATACTCGAGCATGAAGTTGCTGAAAAAAAGTTTTACATGTAAAAATGACTTTTTTAAACCGCTAATAACTTTTTAGGATCGAGTTTTAAAGTTTTGGTTCGTTGGAAAAAAAATGTTGAGTATTAAATTTCCAATAAGAATCACACTTTTGGGAATATTTGGATGGAAGTAGCGCACCCTGTTTGTTACGGTATGTCCACGCATCCTTCCTCCCCTGTAGAGTCTGTGAAAAGTGATCCGTTCACAATAGGGCTGGCCGCTTTAATTTGTAATACTTTTTTCGAGTACTCTCGGATGCACTGCAATTATCAATAATGAAAAGAAAAGTGCTTGAGGCCTAGTTTTAGATTAGCTTAGATTATCATGTCACGAACAAACTATTAAATTTAGAAAAAAAATATTTTATTTAAATTTCAAAAGTCACACATTTTGCAAAAACCAAAGAATGTACATCAGCTGTTACCACGCTGAAAACTGTTGATATCGCTACAGGCAGACCAACCGACAGGCTAGTAACTTTCGTGTGGGTGGCCGGCCATCATCTACCCTGCATTCACGAAATGTGCCCCGAGAGGACGGCGAGAAATTCGACCGTTTGGATTAAAATTAATTGAAACGAAATGGAACGTCGCCGACGATGGAATGCTTGGTTCAATTAATTTAAATTCTGCGTTTTAAGTTCGACCAGAAATTCTGGGCATTGCTTATTGCTGCAGGCCCATGGCAGGACTTTTCGTTTTGCTCCCGAAGCAGAGGCAGAAATTCCAAGAACTCTGGCTTAATCAAAAGCTTCAAGCCTAAACGGTCAATCGAACTAAATTGACCAAAGACGAGTGGGAGTCGTTGCTGGTCACATCGAGATCCTGGTTCATCAATTATGATGCAAATTCCAATCATCATCGTCGTCGGTTGTTCATTATGACAGTTTAATTGAAAGCAATGTTGTTTGAAGCAGCAGCAGCAGTACAGTGGGAACGATGTTTTGCCAGGGATTTTCCGAGAAACAAGAGCAAGATCCTAGAGGGCAATATCCTATTTTCGTGAAATATCTAACAACAATTTAACCGTGAGCTAAGATGAAAGGTGAAGCAGTAAAACTAGCTAGTTTCTCCTAGAATTCGTCCAAGCCAGATGAGCCGATTTGGCCGCCCATGTGCGAATAATGCGGACCGACAACTGCACTAACATCGGCTTCAATGGTGCCGTTCAACAACACTTTTGATTGAAAACAAGACCACAAGCTTGCTGGAAAGTGTTTCCCAGCATCGTGCAGAGACTCAGGATTTGAGTTGTGGAAAGTCCGAAAGGTCCCTAGAAGGATGGTTGAGTTTAACTTTATTCCAAACACTTGGAGTTAATTTAAATCCATCGATGTCAATAACATCTATTATTTGCTCTGGAAAACACTCTCTAAATGCTACCTCTGAATCTGACAAGAGTGGCACCAAACTTGTAGAGTAAACGAGTTTGAGAAACAAATTGTCCCAGAATTGACCACAGAATGCAATTACAGTTTCACATGTTGGTCGCCAATGGGCCAGGTGAGGTCGAAACTGTTAGAGGCACGAGAAAGTTGATCAAATTCGTAAACGTTCTGGAAATTGAAATTGAAATAAAAAAAAACGCATGGGTTTCTACAAGTTAAGACTCAGATAAAAAAAATCTTTCATTGGATATAATTTCAAAAAAATGGGTGAATTTATCAGAAACCTTAAAAAAATGTGAGAATTTTTTTTATCTCTACGAAAAAAAGCGATGACTTCTACAAGTAAAACAGTCACGCATTTAATAAAAAATGATTCTAAGTGCAATGCAAGTTAATTTTAAACTTTAACATAATAGCAAAGTTTGAGTTTTGCTTTCATTCCCCGTTTTAAAAAAATATAATGATTTTTCGCAAAATTAGCAACACTGCCTAGTAAAATTTGAGCAATTTGTGCCGTAGCTCAAAAAATGCATTTTTTGGCATTTTAAACATATTCATAAATGAAATTTTTCAAAAATAGTCATGAGCAAAAACATATTTTGTGCACTTCAGTTTTAGTGTCAAAAGTCGAAATAATAAAATGAGTGAATTTAATTGATTATTGATTTATTTATTTGCGTTTAGGGACCACTTAACTCAAGAGTCTTTCGGGTCCGTAAATTTAATTGATTAACAATCATTTGTTTTCAAATATGATAAATTTGACGAAAACATTTTTTTTTTGCAAAAAATAAACTGTTTGTATCGAAAATTTAATAAAAATTCAAAATATTTTCGAAAAGATTCCGAAATACCTGAAAATGATTCTAAACGCAGGGGAATACATTTGCAATTGATTTTAGTTGATTTCACTCTAATTGTTAATGGAAATTTGAACATTTTTGGTTTGGTTACAAAAAAAAAATTGTACCAGCCTTATGGAACAAATATAAATTAATATAAGTATTTTTAAATATTTTGTCAATAAATATAAATTTACAATTGTAATTTTTATGACATATATGAATTTTAAGAATATGTTATTTTGTGAAAATTTTAGTGATTCACAAAAAACATTACAATAGTTAAAAAAATACATGCAAAATTTCGCTTCATTTGATATCCATAAAGCAATTTATAAAAAAATAGTGTTTTAAAAAATGTACGGTTATTTGTGAAAATTTTAAAATTTTACATAAACACTTAATATATGCCCACACTGCAAATCATGAAAAGTTTAGCATTTTTGAAAAAAATATGGTAGTTGTGGAAATTTTAGTGTTTAGAATTTAAGAAAAAAAAAACTATATTTAAGAGAAAATTCTTACAAAACTTCGATACGCTTGATATACATAATGCAAGTAATAAAGATTTGAGTATTATAAAAAAATCATGGTAAATTGTGATTATTTAAGTATTTTGTCAAAAATTATAAATTTTAAATGCATGCACAATTTTACTTCGTTTATGAAATTAGGAAAATTTGATTGTTTCCGAAAAATAAAAACGATATTTTGTGAAACATTTTGACTAATCGTTATCGTTAGACGCTTACATGATCAAAAGTGATAATTTTATCGATTGTCAACTTATTTTAAATGAGTGATTATTTTTTAAATTACAATTTTTAACGCCATAAATGTAAGTTTTGATAACCTAATAAACATTAAAAAATTTAAACGTTAATCCATTAATAACATATTGAATTGGATTGAATTTCGTTAATTAAAAAAAAATGAATTAATAATTATTATTACTTTTGTTTAATAGTTTTTTTCCCCAAAGCAAAAAAAAAAAAATTAAAATTGATATTTATAAAAATATATATTTTTTTAAGTACAGGTGATAAAACTAAGACAGGAGCTAAATATGACAAAACTACGAGTAACTATAAAAAAGATAACCTGTTAAAAATAATAACCAACTTGAAAAAAAAATGGAAAAATAAATGTATTTGAAACAAATTTAGACTTTTAAGATTTACCAAAAATTGGATTTCTTTCAGATTACTTTGCATGAAAATTTTGCGAACAATGCATGTATTCAACAAAATATTAAAAATTGAGTGTTTTTTTTCTGTAGCCCACGTTGTTGTTGGGGAAATACAGTCATGCCACGGTTTAGTACCGCATATGGGGGATGCAAAACCGAGGTGTGCATAACTGAAGCACAGAGCTTATGGAATTTTCATGCAAATTATAGTGTTTTGGAATCGGGATGATGGCAGCTATCCTTTGTAAATTTTCATAAAAATACATATCTTTCCTGTATACAGAAAATGCAATTTTTTACTTAAAAAGTTCAAGATGGTATGTCAGAGACATAACCGAAAGACATAGGACCAAACAATTTGAATGTGTTTTTGGATTGCTAGTGAAATCTGAAATAAGATTATTTTATTTTGTTTCATAGATTTGTCGGCAAAATTGTCATAAATGTTCTCCCAAGGTGAACCTTCCATGAGGGCACCGGCAACTCCAGGTTGTGGCCACTACGGTCGAAATGTCAATTTTCATGTTCAGTATCAAAAACCATGAATTTTGATAACCATATTGCCACAACTCGTATGGTTCTGTTAAAGACCCTCCGGGACCCGGGGAAAACTTGCTTTGAGATCACCGGTCACTCAAGGTTGTGGCCACTACTGTCGGAATGTCAATTTTCATGTACAGTATCAAAAACCATGAATTTTGATACCAATATTGCCACAACTCGTATGGTTCTGTAAAAAAACCTCCGGGCCCCGAGGGAACCTTCTTTGAGGGCACCGGCCATTCCAGGTTGTGGCCACTACTGTCGAAATGGCCATTATTATGTTCAGTATCAAAAACCATGAATTTTGATACCCATATTGCCACAACTCGTATGTTTCTGTAAATGTCCCCCCAGGCCCCGGGGGAACCTTCTTTGAGGGCACCGGCAACTTCAGGTTGTGGCCACTACTGTCGAAATGGCCATTATTATGTTCAGTATCAAAAACCATGAATTTTGATACCCATATTGCCACAACTCGTATGTTTCTGTAAATATCCCCCCAGGCTCCAAGGGAACCTTCTTTGAGGGCACCGGCCACTCCAGGTAGCGGCCACTACTGTCGAAATGGCCATTATTATGTTCAGTATCAAAAACCATGAATTTTGATACCCATATTGCCACAACTCGTATGTTTCTGTAAATGTCCCCCCAGGCCCCGGGGGAACCTTCTTTGAGGGCACCGGTCACTCCAGGTTGTGGCCACTACGGTCGAATTGTCAATTTTCATGTTCAGTATAAAAAACCATGAATTTTGATACCCATATTGCCACAACTCGTATGTTTCTGTAAATGTCCCCCCAGGCCCCAAGGGAACCTTCTTTGAGGGCACCGGCCACTCCAGGTTGTGGCCACTACGGTCGAATTGTCAATTTTCATGTTCAGTATCAAAAACCATGAATTTTGATACCCATATTGCCACAACTCGTATGTTTCTGTAAATGTCCCCCCAGGCCCCGGGGGAACCTTCTTTGAGGGCACCGGCCACTCCAGGTTGTGGCCACTACGGTCGAATTGTCAATTTTCATGTTCAGTATAAAAAACCATGAATTTTGATACCCATATTGCCACAACTCGTATGTTTCTGTAAATGTCCCCCCAGGCCCCAAGGGAACCTTCTTTGAGGGCACCGGCCACTCCAGGTTGTGGCCACTACGGTCGAATTGTCAATTTTCATGTTCAGTATCAAAAACCATGAATTTTGATACCCATATTGCCACAACTCGTATGTTTCTGTAAATGTCCCCCCAGGCCCCGAGGGAACCTTCTTTGAGGGCACCGGCCACTCCAGGTAGTGGCCACTACGGTCGAATTGTCAATTTTCATGTTCAGTATCAAAAACCATGAATTTTGATACCCATATTGCCACAACTCGTATGTTTCTGTAAATGTCCCCGCAGGCCCCGGGGGAAACTTCTTTGAGGGCACCGGCAACTCCAGGTTGTGGCCACTACTGTCGAAATGGCCATTATTATGTTCAGTATCAAAAACCATGAATTTTGATACCCATATTGCCACAACTCGTATGTTTCTGTAAATGTCTCCCCACGCCCCGAGGGAACCTTCTTTGAGGGCACCGGCCACTCCAGGTAGTGGCCACTACTGTCGAAATGGCCATTATTATGTTCAGTATCAAAAACCATGAATTTTGATACCCATATTGCCACAACTCGTATGTTTCTGTAAATGTCCCCTCAGGCCCCGGGGGAACCTTCTTTGAGGGCACCGGCCACTCCAGGTAGTGGCCACTACTGTCGAAATGGCCATTATTATGTTCAGTATCAAAAACCATGAATTTTGATACCCATATTGCCACAACTCGTATGTTTCTGTAAATGTCCCCTCAGGCCCCGGGGGAACCTTCTTTGAGGGCACCGGCCACTCCAGGTTGTGGTTACTACGGTCGAATTGTCAATTTTCATGTTCAGTATAAAGAACCATGAATTTTGATAACCATATTGCCACAACTCGTATGTTTCTGTAAATGTCCCCCCAGGCCCCAAGGGAACCTTCTTTGAGGGCACCGGCCACTCCAGGTTGTGGCCACTACGGTCGAATTGTCAATTTTCATGTTCAGTATCAAAAACCATGAATTTTGATACCCATATTGCCACAACTCGTATGTTTCTGTAAATGTCCCCCCACGCCCCGAGGGAACCTTCTTTGAGGGCACCGGCCACTCCAGGTTGTGGCCACTACGGTCGAATTGTCAATTTTCATGTTCAGTATAAAGAACCATGAATTTTGATACCCATATTGCCACAACTCGTATGTTTCTGTAAATGTCCCCCCAGGCCCCGGGGGAACCTTCTTTGAGGGCACCGGCCACTCCAGGTTGTGGCCACTACGGTCGAATTGTCAATTTTCATGTTCAGTATAAAGAACCATGAATTTTGATACCCATATTGCCACAACTCGTATGTTTCTGTAAATGTCCCCGCAGGCCCCGGGGGAAACTTCTTTGAGGGCACCGGCAACTCCAGGTTGTGGCCACTACTGTCGAAATGGCCATTATTATGTTCAGTATCAAAAACCATGAATTTTGATACCCATATTGCCACAACTCGTATGTTTCTGTAAATGTCTCCCCACGCCCCGAGGGAACCTTCTTTGAGGGCACCGGCCACTCCAGGTAGTGGCCACTACTGTCGAAATGGCCATTATTATGTTCAGTATCAAAAACCATGAATTTTGATACCCATATTGCCACAACTCGTATGTTTCTGTAAATGTCCCCTCAGGCCCCGGGGGAACCTTCTTTGAGGGCACCGGCCACTCCAGGTAGTGGCCACTACTGTCGAAATGGCCATTATTATGTTCAGTATCAAAAACCATGAATTTTGATACCCATATTGCCACAACTCGTATGTTTCTGTAAATGTCCCCCCAGGCCCCGGGGGAACCTTCTTTGAGGGCACCGGCCACTCCAGGTTTTGGCCACTACGGTCGAATTGTCAATTTTCATGTTCAGTATAAAGAACCATGAATTTTGATACCCATATTGCCACAACTCGTATGTTTCTGTAAATGTCCCCCCAGGCCCCAAGGGAACCTTCTTTGAGGGCACCGGCCACTCCAGGTTGTGGCCACTACGGTCGAATTGTCAATTTTCATGTTCAGTATCAAAAACCATGAATTTTGATACCCATATTGCCACAACTCGTATGTTTCTGTAAATGTCCCCCCAGGCCCCGGGGGAACCTTCAAAGGGTACCGGCCACTCCAGGTTGTGGCCACTACTGTCGAAATGGCCATTATTATGTTCAGTATCAAAAACCACGAATTTTGATACCCATATTGCCACAACTCGTATGTTTCTGTAAATGTCCCCCCAGGCCCCAAGGTCGAAATGGCCATTATTATGTTCAGTATCAAAAACCATGAATTTTGATACCCATATTGCCACAACTCGTATGTTTCTGTAAATGTCCCCCCAGGCCCCGGGGGAACCTTCAAAGGGTACCGGCCACTCCAGGTTGTGGCCACTACTGTCGAAATGGCCATTATTATGTTCAGTATCAAAAACCACGAATTTTGATACCCATATTGCCACAACTCGTATGTTTCTGTAAATGTCCCCCCCCCCGCCCCCCCCCCCCCTTCGTCCCGAGGGAACCTGCTTCGAGGGCACCGGCCACTCCAGGTTTTTTCCACCTCTGTCGAACTGGCCATTTTTCATGAGAACCGCCGCATCATAGCGACTTCCATCGGTCCGCTTCGCTCAAATTTCCTCCTTCTGCTGCCGGTGGTTCTTCCTTCTGGTTGCTGGTCCTCTTCTTCTATTGGCCGCTGCTGCTGCTGCTGCTCCGCGCCGGCCCGACGTGCACAGTTCGAGTGCTCGTTCCAAAGTGACTTGGTTTTGCGAAATTTTCTGCTTAAATAGCGGCAGAGCCGGAGAACGGCACAAAAGGGGCGCGGTCTCGAAAGCATACGCTCGCTCTGATTGGTCATCTGTCCGATTTGTACTGAAAAATTACTCATTTTGATTGCATGTTTTAAGTGCTTTAACTATGTTTAGTCAGACTATCTATGTAGTTAAACAATAGCTGAAGTCTTCCTCTTTCGATTGGTGGTCCAACCGTCTGGATTGATTCACAGGGAAAAAAGATATAAGCGTTCAAAATGTCCCCTTTTTTAACGCTTAAAAGTGACGCTTTCGATCGAATTTCTGAACTGGCCCCCCAATATAGTAAGTAGAGACATAGTCCTATGTCAAAAAAACTTAAAAATATCAAAGATCGTGTTTTTGTCATACATTTCGAATGTCATAGAATTTTTTGAAAATACTGGAATTTTTCACAAAACTACGTATTTTTGAAAAAAAAAAAAATGCTGCAATATTGGTATCAAATTATTGGTATCTTATCATACATTTCAAATGTAATAAATTTTGAAATTTTTAAATTTTGAGTATTTTCCAAAAAGTACGTAGTTTTGAGAAAACTTTGAGTATTTTCAAGAAAAATTGTAATAACTTCGAAATTTATTAACATATCTCGATCATTTGATATCCATATTGTGAAAAATTAAAATTTTGATAAGTTTTACGAAAAAACGTTGTTTTGTAAAAAAAAAAGTATTTTAAAAAAATGTTGTTATTGCATTCGAAATGAATAAGAAAAATCCGATCATTTGATCCCCATATTGTGAGTAAAATTAAGTTTTAGTATTTTTTTTCAAAAAATACGTATTTTTGTTGAAAAATTGAGTATTTTCCAAAAAAAAAAATTATAACTTTCGAAATGTACGAAAAAATTGCGATCGTTTGATATTCATTTTGTAAAAATCTAAAATTTTGAGTATTTTTTTTTTCAAAAATACGTAATTTTGTGAAATTTATAAGTATAATAAAAAATATTACATTCGATTAGTATGAAAAATCCCGATTATTTGATATCCACATTGCAATAACAATAATTTTGAGTTTTTTATCGAGAAACGTTGCAATTTCCAATTACAGGAAAATACGTATTTTTGTGAAAACTTTATGTAATCCTTAGTGCAATCGATAGCTGACATCATCTCAATTCCAAAACAGAATAATTTTTGATGTTAGTATGATTTTTCATACGATTATAGCCGATGCGATGTCTCTCATATAGCAAAAATCCCCAAAAGCTCTGTGTGGGGCCTGTGCTTAACCGAGGCAGCTGAACGAATCAAAACTGAGACGTGCAAAACCGGAGCATGACTGTATACCCATTTTAATCACCCTAAGCCGTTCGACCAATTCTCATCACTTTCGACATTTTCCGCTATTAAATCAACATTTTAAGTTGTATTAACAATGGAGAGTTCCTTGCTCATTTTTATTTGAGCAATTTATTACTTTTGAACAGTCAAAAACACTTTCCCCTAATTCATGGTACAACTCAACCTGTCACTCGCCCGCACAAATTCGAGCCATGATTGAATCCAATCATCCAGTAACCGACAGCCGAAAATCAAAACACAATAATCAACGCCAAAGATCACCCCTCATTGTCCTGCTGACCCCTAAATCACCACAAATCGCACTACTTTCGCAAACCTCAATCAACACAACAGAGATCCGACGGCCGATTCTGGGGGGAGTTGGTGGTCAACCACCAACCTCCTGCCAAAGGTCTGCAAAACCATCGATTAAGCCGGGTCTAGATTAGACCAGATGGGCAACGGCGCTGAATCTCGCCAGGAGATAATTCAATCTGGTCACAGTCGACGTCCGCAAATTTGTTGCGGGGGAGGCTGAGATGATTTGTACCCTAATTGTGCGAGTTAGCCTCGCTGGACACTGATGGAAATGTACTCCTCATTTGGGGGGCTCACTGTAATTTGATGTAATTACACCAATTCTTCCCCATTCGGGTTGATTCAACGTTGCGCTGTCACCGGCAGTTCTCCGTCCTCACAGGATAACCCACGCCACCAGTCCGGCGGGAGATTCTGTGAGTTGGACGGCTAGTTTTTCAGCTGTCAGCTGGCGTTTTCATTAAAATACTTTAATGAAGCTGCGACGACGAGGCGACCTCCGAGCAGTACCTATGTTGCCTGTCACATGAAATCGCGTTACGGAAGCTGGTCCTGGTGTGGCAGTACCAGGGTGACCACATTTCGACGCAAGCAGCTCTCAACGAGAGTTCACGCACACCAAGCTGCGCGCGAAGCAGTGTGAAGCAAGAATCGGCGATAACACCAATACATCTTTATTTTGGACGCGTCGTCGGCGACGACGACATCTTGCGGTCACCCTAGCAGAGTTATAAACGCGATACCTCTCTCACTCTCCATGTGAACAATAAAGTCGGTGTTCCTACTTGAGACCATATGGAGCTGCCCAGTAAGTCCCCCCCTTTCCCCCCTCACCAACACTCCTAGATCCTCGAAGAATAATAGAATTTTCACCCCTTTTTTCTCCTCAAATGTCGTGCACGGCGAATGAGTTTATGTGTGTGTGTGTCCATTGTGTCCCGTATAAAAAGGGATTGCCTTTTTATTCCAACTTTGTTTGCACATTTCTGAAAAAAAGTACTGGGAAAACAAAGCAAAAAAACGAGAAAAAAAACTCGCCGACTAAGGAAAATGAGTCCTCGACAATTTTCCAGCCTGGCAGCTGGGCAGCACACACCGGCGGTGGCATTGAATTAAGTATTTTTTTTCCAGTGCTCACACTACTGGCTGGAAACTACTCGTGAATGTGAGTCGGTGTGTGTACTTAGTTGAATAATGTGGTCTCCCCGGGTTGGTTGCGCAAATATTTGCCCGGTATTCGCTCTCATTGTGGAATGCATTGTTTGCGGTGCGTTTCAATTTAGTTTTGTGTAAAGTTGGTGGTTTTTGGATACGCGAACCAAGTGTTACCGTTTGTGCAACAATAATTTGTTCAATAAACATAAATCGATACCACTTGACAGGGTTTCCGGATTGCCAGAAAATCTTTTACGTGACCATTTTTGTAAGGCATGAAAAACAAACCTTTCATTTATTTTAAAATCAATTTATTAAGCAGAATTGTTAAAATATCAAAATATCAGCTGAATATTCATGCCTCAAATATAACTGCTCTTCTCTCGTTAATGAAACTCTCAGCGCCGAACATATCCGAACACGTTTTCGTGTTTACACACTCGCGATTGACACTTTCCTTTCCTCTCTCATTCGCGCTTCCACGATCAAAAGCCGCCACAAAACCAATTTCGCAAACGCAGTTTAACGGGACGTCATGCGTAATCGGTTCTTAATCGCCATCTCGCGTTCTCTCATTGCAGTTTTCGGAGAGATTGAGAGACTCAACGGTGAGACACAAGAAGAGATCTCACAAGCTATAGTGACGGCCGCTATACTCTCGGTTGTTATTGGTGCAGAAATTATCAATTGATAGCTTTTCTATTACTCATTTGCAACACTGGTATTAAGTTAAATAAAAATAAAAGTGGTGTAGGGGTAGGCGTAGTTGCCTCTCACCCAGTCGGTTTGGGTTCGATCCCAGACGGTCCCGGTGACATTTTTCGAGACGAGATTTGTCTGACCACGCCTTCCGTCGGAGAGGGAAGTAAATGTTGGCCCCGGTCTAATCTAAAGGGTTAGATCGATAGCTCAGTCCAGGTGTAGGAGTCGTCTCCCTGGGTCCTGCCTCGGTGGAGTCGCTGATAGGCAGTTGGACTCACAATCCAAAGGTCGTCAGTTCGAATCCCGGGGTGGATGGGGAAGCTATGGTTTAAAAAGAGGTTTGGAATTGCCTCAACAATCAAGCCTTCAAACATCTAGTTTCGAGTAGGAATCTCGCAATCGAGAACGCTTAGGCAATGTTGTAGAGCGAATAATTTGTTCTGATTTTGAAAAATAAAAGTAATAAGTTGAATTATTTTTCAGTCCATGTCAATATTTTTGATTTTGAGAAAACACCATTCAGAAAATCTGTTTGTACGGTACTTATATTGAACGATTTTGAGAGACTGTTTCGTTTGTTGAAAACTGTACGAAATTCAAAATCCAAGGGGGTTCCAGCATCATGTCAGACTGGTCACTTATCCGGAATTACCAGGAGTTTTAGGAAGTATTCCAGTAATTCTGGATGTAGCCAGGAATTCTTATTATTGATGCTGATTTTATAATACTTTTTTATAATACTTTTTTTGGGAAATTAATGGACAAGCAACATTAAAGAAAAATAAAAATATTAAAAGATAATAATCACGGGAACCCGTTCCATAAAACATTTTTTTTATTAATTTATTTTCGTGTAAGAAGTTTTCAGCACTGTTCCAAAATGGTAATCCAGCATCATTCGAATTTGTGATTGTTTTGAGCAAGTAATTTAGTAATTTCAGTTATTTCACAAACATTTAATTTCCTAAATTTGTATATTTCTAAATTCAATATTTTTATATTTTGATCAAAATTATATGCTTTTTTATTATCGTTATTTTTTTTAAAGAGATCATCCATCAACCACGAGACTTTAGGAGATTTCTGAAAATATTGTTTCTGACAAAAAAAAAAAATAGAAATATAAATAGGAAAACTAAAGTTTTCTTAGTCCAACTCAATGTTTTTAATTGTCCGATGGAATATGAATATGTTAAAATGTTTATTTAAAAAACAATACTTTCAAAAAAAATAAAACCAACATTTCAAAAGAACTTTCCAGCCTTCTTTTCAAAGAAGATCAGCCCTTTTAAAATGTTAGTCACACAAAATGGCTCCTTTGGTAATAGGAAAGACCCCCACAAAGTTTCAGCCAAATAAAAAAAAATACAAAAAAAAATAAAAATGGTCGAAATTCGCCGATTTCATAGACAACTGTTTATTCTTGAGAATGGATTTTCTGATCGATTTGGTGTCTTCGGCAAGGTGTTGGTTGTAATCAGGACATTTCATAAATAAAAATTAACTTAATCTCTTTGATTTTGTGTATCTCACTTAATTTTATTTCACTTTATTAACAAAAAATAAACTGCGCAAAATAACTAGTATTGGAAAGTCAGATTTTACAATATGTTTAATGCGTCTTAAAGAGCCATCTTTTGAGCTATGGTACAGTGATTTTTGGAACGTACCGAAATTACACTCGATAACAATTTAAAAACTAATTTTTAGTTGTAAAACTGAATTTTCAATCAAAAAATTTCTTTTGGAAATTTTTATTAGGTGCGCCGTTTTATGCTAATATTATTTTAAAGGTGTTTTACCACAATATGACTTCTTCCCGGGCAGACGGTAATAACAAAATTAATAATATTTCAATAACTAATCCTGTTAAAATAACAAAAAGTGTTATTATTTTATCCTGAAGTTCAACTTCAAGAAGAAAAAATAATAACAGTTTCTGATAAAATAACAAAATTTGGTATTGAAGTGATATTATATTGAAAATGTTTAATAACACGCTAATAAGAGGAAATGTTATACATTTCAAAAACTCTCCTAATAACAAAATCTGTTATTCGTTCGGTATACTGACTTAGAAATAAAATTACCATAAATTGCACAAATGGAAAAGGTTCTAAGTGTCCATAACACAATCTGTTATTATTTTTTCTTTTGTTAAATATGTTTAGTTTTTTGGGATAATTTTGACCAATTTCGTCAGGGTAATTATTTTGGCCATGAAATGGGGTCCTTAAGCTAAAATTATTCTAAAAAGTTGAAATTTTGAAAGTTGATTTTTTTAATTATTTGATATACCTCCTAAGGGATTTTACTAAAATTGGCTAGAACTATGAAATAATTTTGACCAATTTAATCCAAATTTAATTTTTTCAAAAGTTTTGCCCGATAAGTTGTTTGATTTGTAACAAACTGCAATCTGAATGCATTTATGACCAAACCTTTAACCCAACAAACATATAAAAGTTTCTCTTATTTAGTTAAGCTCTAACGGGAATTTTAAGGGTTTTTTCCCTGAAACTAATTTTATTTGTTGTCTCTTTACTGATCATTTAACATGTTACCTTTTTCTTTTTTTAGTTGCAGCAAAAGGTTCGTTGAACTGACCTGAAAAGAGATGAAAAAGAGTTTGAGAATGATTTATTGTAGAAAAAGTATTCTGAAAAATAAAGCTGAATTTAATAAGTTTCTGCTCAATATATGATATTTGTTTTATCCATTATTTGTATTGTTTTAATTTTGTGAATATGAAAAATAACTATCTGATCCGTTCAGATTTGAAATTAATAATATTGCTTCTAAATCGAATGTTTATCACGAAACTCAAAAATCAATTCAGTAAATAGATTAACACTGGAACGCCCAACGCATGCCCAACTTACACGGAGCCTCCCAAAAAAGGTGGAACTGTAACTTCAACTCGCTGGTTCTCGGGCATTACACAACCAATCGGGACGATTCTTGTATCTAGTGATTTGTAAGAATGTCTAGATGATCCTAAAATTTTGCAGAATTTGATTTGATCAAATCTGTAATGCACCCGCAGAATTTTTGGCGATTTTTTTTACGCGCGAAAAAAAATGTTGGAACGATATTTTTGATCGCAAAAATTACAGATTTGATCAAATTAAGTTCAGCAAAGTTCTCAAATCATCTAGACATCCTAACAAATCACTGAAAAGAAGAATCATCTTAATTGGCTGAGTTATGCCCGAGAACCAGCGAGTTGAAATTATTGTTCCAACTTTTTTGGAGCCTTGGGCGTTGGAATGTTAAAATGGTACAAGATATTTGATCCAATTCAAATCACTGTTCAAATACAATGGTTATTTATATTTACACAAATGAGGGCATATTTTTACAAACATAAACCACTCTGACTTTATACCTTTTTCAACAGTGAGTTTACATCAACAGTGCTCGCTATTTGATTGACAAGCAACCCCCCTTTGACAAAATGAAAAACCCACAATTCAACACTTTTAAATTATTAATTATGGTTTCCATTGCTGCACAAACACACAGACACACACAATCACACCACATCCCGTGTACAACAACAAAAAAAAACACGTCAAACCTGCCGAGTGTGGTGCATTACGGTTGATGCGGTTCACCACTAATGAGAAACGCACCAGGACACCGGGATTGCCACCTCGCCCTATCGCGCGGAAACAAGGCTCAAGCGCACACAGACGTGAAACTTCTCACACGGGAGCTCATTAGTGTATAAAGTAGGGGAGAGTGACCTTTATTGGTCTGACATCGGATAAGAATTGAGTTTTTAGCAGCTTCAGCGTAACATCACCTAAATAGTAGAAAAAATCCTTCTGTCGAGATTCGATCCCGTGCTCTTTGGATGGAAGGACGTAACCGCTAAATCATGATAGCTCGGAGAGACTTGCTCCTTTTTTCTATCGACAACTCTGGTGAAGATGTTTTGACACTGTAGTATTCTGGCAGGTTTCTCTCGTATAACTGGAGTCTCAACAAAGCAATTTCCCTACAGTTTGTAATGTGTGCGAACGCGTTGCGCGTTATTTTAACGAGCTTCGTCCCTCGCCGAGACACAGCGCGCCGCAGATAATACAGTGTCAGTTTCGGCCTTGTAATGTGGCGTGGTGGTGGGTGTGGGTGACGGTGTATTGATTTCCAGCTTTACAAGCAACAAACGCAAACGCGGCCTCGTTAATTAGCTGTTAGTGCCAAAGTTTGAACAGCCGTTTAGGAAGGATTATGCGAGTCGGCTTTCATTGATTTTCTTGCGAAAGTTACGCGGAAGATGAGGTACGATGAAGCTGTACGGGCTTTGTGAGTTTGAGCGTGTGGGCGCACGGGGAAGCAACGCGGGAAGTGGCTTCCACGAAAATTCATGTTGTTTTACTTCATTGTTTCGAGATTCAAAACAAGAGGATTTCATTTGAAAATGGGAAGATTTCTAAAGCAAATGAAATATGAGTGTTGTTCTTCACTTTCACATTTTTTTTCGAGATTTTTAATTTTGTTTTTTAGGTGTTTAGCGAACCACCCTCAAGTCGTTTTTTTAAACAGAACTCGTGTTTGCGACTTACTGGAACATTGTATTTTTAAAGAAGAAAAGCATTTAAAAAGTATGGTAACAGAAACTAGTAAAGTTTTCATAAGTTTCTGTTGAATTTTCAACTTTTAAGCATTTTATATGTTAAATAACTAAGAAAAGAGGTAATATTTTAACAACCTTCAAAAATTCTTTTCAAGCTGTGATAAACGGACAAAAGATTTTAGAATATTTTTTCTTTGATTTGTATTACTTAAAATTAAATTCTTATACAAAACCATTTTATTTAATTCATTTTTTTTTTAAGCAATTTTGTGAGATTTCCGCCATTCGATTTATTTTTGTATTTGTATTTGTAAAATCCGGCTGAAACTATTTTGGTGCCTTCGGTATGCCCACAAAAGCCATTTTTTCATCGTAAGTTTATCGATATAATTTTCCATATAAATTTAGCAGCTGCCCAAACAAAAATGATTTATGAAAATTAAAAAATCTGTGTCTTTTGATGGAATTCTTAAAAAAATAATTGGAATCCTCGGCAAAGTTGTAGGTATGTAAACGACTACACTAAATAAAATATACACGGTATTTTTTTTGTTGATTTTTAATTTCCTTTTTGGTTACTAAAACTTAATTTGCAGTCAAAGATTTTATTTTTTTGCACAATTTGGAAATTTATGAAAAGTTAGCATTTCCTTTTAAATCTATTAATAAAAATTATAAAAAGAGATTTTTTTTGCAAATCAAGTTTAAGTGACAAAAAGTGAAATAAAACGCACCAATTTTTTTTACCCTGTATATTTTTTTTAGTGTAGTCCTTATGGATAAGAACCAATAATTTTGCCGAAGACACCAAATCGATCAAAACATTCCTTCAAATGATACAGATTTTTGAATTTTCATATATCATTTTTGTATAGACAGCTGCCAAATTTGTATGGAACATTTTATGGACAAAGTAAAAATGCAAAATGGCTTCATTGGAGAATCCGAAGGCACCAAAAAAGTTACAGCCAGATTAAAAAGTACAAAAATTAAAATTAAACAAAAAAGACGGTTTCGTAGAAAATTGCTCCGATACACAAAAAGATTATGGTATAATTCATCAGGAAATGGTGACAGATTTAGTGGCAATAAAATTGTGTGATATTGGTTTGTACCCCATTTGGCATAATGGACATTTGGCATAACGGGTTTTAAAGAGGGACGTTTGGCATAATTAATCCAAGACATCAGGGACGTTTGGCATAATGGAAATTTGGCATAATGGACGTTTGGCATAACTCGTTCAAAAACCATCAAGGACGATTGGCATAATTATTACTGGTTTTTTTGTTTTTTTTTTAAGTATTTCTCATTTTAACAAATGTAAATGTATTGTTTTTTTTTACCTTTTTTACATTACTTTAAGAGATTATCATTTGTTTCGAAAAATCTCTCTATGTTTTTTCCACAATAGTTAATTGTTTCCTTTTTGAATAATTCACAATAAAACATTTTAATGAATTCTTCATACTTTTATTTAAAATTTAGTTTAAAGAAGGAAATATCTCTTGTTAGCTATAAATTTTTCCTCTTTCAATATAATGAGCATTTATATTTTTATGAAATTTTCCCTTCTTTAATATGAATTTCAACATAAAGATGAGAAAAACCCCTTCAAATCTTCGACAATGGAGACAACTTTGCTTCTCTTTATATTTTGCAATTGAGTTATTTTTTTGCAATTTTCCCATCATTTTTATATTCAACTTGAAGAAGGGAAATTCTCTTATAGATGTTCTCTTTGAACGTTTCTATCACTTCTGCATTTTTTCTCTGTTGGTTTATTTTTTGCAATAAAATTGTTAACGCAAGTTCCCTTCTTTTATTTATTCAAAACTAATCTTAAAGACGGGACAATCAAAGAAAATAAAATCTAGTAAAATTGATTTTTTGAATAGATGTAGGTGAAAACATACAAAATAATGCGATTGTCAAACATTTAAAGAGTAGCAAAATGTTAATCTTAAAGAGACTTTTCCTTCTACAAGTTGGTTTTTATACGAAAGAAGGGAAAGTTTCATAAACAAACTCAATTTTCAAATATTCAAAAAGTTTTTTTTAGAGAGGTTCCCTTCGAAAAGTTGAAATTAAAATAAAAGAAAGGTAAATATCATAACAACTCATTTGCCAAATATTTTAAGAAAGAAAAAATGTACATCAATTAGGATGATTATTAAAGAAGAGAAAATTGCATAAAAAACAATAATTGCAAAATATTGAAGAAAAAAAAAACAAACTGCAGTTTTAAAATAAAAGAAGACAATATTGCTTTAAAAAAATTATTGCATTTCTTTAAAGAAGAGCAAAATGCAGATACATTATTTAGGTTGAATTAAAAAAAGAAGGGAAAACGGAAAAGAGTAAAAAAATCTTTATTGCAAAATATTTAAAGACTGGCAAAACTTACATCACTTTGTTAGGTTGAATTTAAAATAAAAGAAGGAAAAATTGAATACAAAAAAATAGCAGCAAAGTATTTCAAAGGAGAAATCTCTCGATATTATAAAAACTATTTTTAAATACATTTTTAAGTAAATTTATGAAATATTTCATTTTAAAGCTTTTTTAAAAAATATTCTAAAAAGGGAAAAAAATACATCTATTGGGAGAAAATGAGAAAGATACTTGATTTCTTGAAAATAAATCTTTTTTTTTAAATAAAATTATCTGTTTAGTTAGAAAATAAAAAAAGCTTTACATTATTATTCTTTACAAAAGATAAAATCTTTATACTTCATAAAAAATAAATACAAAAAAAGCTAGCAATAATTATGCCAAACGTCCATTATGCCAAACGTCTTTGATGATTTTTGAACGAGTTATGCCAAACATCCATTATGCCAAATGTCCATTATGCCAAACGTCCTTGATGTCTTGGACCAAATATGCCAAACGTCCATTATACCAAACGTCCTTCTTTAAAACCCGTTATGCCAAATGTTCATTATGCCAATCGGGTACACCGGTGATATTGCATCAGAAATTGATGAATTTTCATCAGTTTTTTGTGAATATTCATCAGATTTACATTTTTACACATTTTTTTTTTGTAATATTACTCAAAAAAAGCGGTGATATTCAACATACCAAATTTCATCATTTATTTTTTTTTTATAAAGTTCACCGTTTTCAAGTTAAAGGCATTTTTAGTTGTTTTACATTTGAAAATACTTCTCACGAATCTCAATTTTTAAGAGTCTATTAAGGGGTATGAAGGCTGCTTTAATTTATTGATTTTTTTTTATATTTGTTTTGAACAACTTATTAACTTATTAAATCATTCAATCAGTAAAAGTTTTTCAGGAGAAACTTATTTCAGAAACAAATCATTTTATGGACTTAACAAACGATTAAAAGCGCTTTTAACCCATATTTTTTACCATTATTTTTTTCTGTCTGCGGTTGCTTTACGAAATCCATGGTGAAATATTTTTTAGATCTAAAAAAAACTGAGAAATCATAAAATTTCTGATAAGTTTGATTTATTTATTGTCTTGTCTACACAGAAAAAAAAAGAATTTTGGAATGTTGAAAATTTGGTAGGTTAAATATTACCTCTTTTTTTGAGTGATATTACACATAAAATGTTAAAAAATGCGAAGCTGATGAATATTCATCAAAAAATGATGAAAAAAAAACCATCTTTTTTTCTGTGTATGATTCATTCAAATGTTAAGCAACGTTGCCAATTTTTGTCATTGGGTTTTTAAAAAATCAATCAAATTGTTGATATTTAAGACTAACAAAATTGTTAAGCCCATACAAGCGAAGTACACATTCAATGTAACACTTTTGTTTCCAGGTTCTTACATTGTTTTTAAAAGGTTCTCAACAGAATCCTCGGAAAATCATTTTAGATTTGATTTATAAAACTTTTTTTGGTCAGTTCTGTTTAGGGTCATGATTTTTTTTAAAGTTATTTAAAACTTTCAACCAATTATATACACCAATCAAGTTTTGAAAAGTAAATTTTAAAAACTTATTCTAAAAAAATGTTCAAGAATTAATACAATAAAAAAAGAAAACTTTCAGAAAACTTATATTTTAAATGTGTTACGTTATATTTTTTGTGAAACAGGCGTTTTTTTTAAATCGCAACAATTGAAAGAATTATAATTGTGATTTCTCAACAGTTGGATTGAAGATAAGGATTATGAAAAATATCATAAATTAAACAAAAATAATATTTTAAATCACGAGAAACCACCAAATTATTTCAAAATCGTGAAAAAAGTTTAAATGTATCGATGCAGTTGCATTCCAGGAAAAAAACGAACCAATCCCGTTTTACATTTCATTACAAGTTTTTTTTTGAGAACGATTGCGTGTGTTTGTTGCGTCCATTCGCCACGGTAATTGTGAAGCCCCCCAAAAATAAAACAAACGCCAACCAAACAGCACAAATTCCCCCGCGATGAAAGCAAAACGATCGGTTTGTTGGTAAATAGAAAAAAAGGGCTGAGGAATCGAAAATAACACACACTGCTGAGAAGAGAGAGAGAGAGAAAACACGCAGATTAAAACAATTGAAATCGTTTACAGCTTGAATGCGTGCACAATGCAAAGTGGACAAAAGAATGAGTAAAAAAACATGAAAAAAAAACTTTAAACACACACACACACAGCTGCTTGCTAGCGACGCGTAAAATATGCCGCTCGATTGAACGGGAAATTTATTGGCCATTTCCGCGCGGGATCAATGCAGCGGAACCGGTCACCGCACAGTGGTCAGAAACGCAAATTTAGCAGGAATAATTTATTTCCGCTTCAGGGATGCATTTTCGAGCTTCGGTGTCTAAGAAGAATTTGTTAAAAATAAAATTCTACATCTTTTGGTCAAAACGATATTAGGGTGGCCCAACAATTTCTAATATTTTCAAAAACTATCTTCGCTTCTAGATGAGATAGAGGTATACTTTCTTCGACAGTATTGTAGTACTAGCCATTTCAAACAACTTTGTCGAAGACACTAAATCTGTATCTCTTAATCTGATCATTCTACAGCATTTTATATGAAAAGCAGTAGGGTGGCCCATCAAAAAAGTGTTTTTATTGCGTATCTTTTTTGTATTATTTTTGGCAATTTTGGTGTCTTCTGGACATATTTAGAGCATAAAAATACGCGTCTTTTGAAATGTCAACAAAGTCGCTAGGTCATTTTGGTAAAAAGTTACAGCGTTTTTAAAGTTTTTAATAGGCCTTTTTCAAATGTTCGTATCTTTTCGAGGGGGACACAAAAAAATACGCTCCGCGGTGCATCTGAAAGCTCAAAACTTCTTCTTTAATATGAATATAACATCTCAAAAGGGTTTTTCTTAAACCCAAGTTACAGCGATTTAAAAATGGTCATTTTATGAGATTTTGTACCATGCTCTATGAGAAAATTTACATGAATATCGCATTAATCAGTATCAAAACTGCTCTTAGTGAGCTAAAATGCAGGTAAAATTGGTTTGTGGACAAACGTGGTCGAACCTGGTTTTTATGGCAACTAGGGTGGTCTTAGATGACCTAGGGTGGTTCATATTCGTTCACTCTTATAAGATATGTTTTTTTTTTAATTCGCATTGAAAAAAAAAATAAAAAAAAAAAACATTTAAACAAAATTCAAATACATAACTTGTTTTAAATAGTAAAGCAGCTGAGGATATGATATCTGATTAGGGTGGCTCAAATAAATTAGAAAATAAAAAGATTAAAGATTTTATTCGTTAGAAAATGTATTTTAACATATTATTATTCCTCTACGTTTTGGTACATCGTTTTTTATTTGTATTTTTTTAATAGGATAAAACTTTCCATGCATTTTCTTTGACAAAAGGAGTCATTTTGTATAATTTGTATGCCAATACGCGGATCCTTTTCCAATTTATATCTTTTTACCTAAAAATGCAAACAATGATAACGGTGCATTTAATCAAACAAATTTAGTACCAAGTTTTACAACAAAACCTGAACACTAGCCTAAAAGATGTTTCCTAACAAATAAAACAAATTTTCAGAAATAAAATAAGAGTTTTGGGAAATCAACTTTAATATCAATTTCTAAAGTGTGCATTTTTCCCTGAAACTATTTTAAGGGTTCAAATCATAACCTACAACTTTTTCAAGACGCTAAATCGATAAGAAAATGTATCATGTTTACGAATATTCACATTCCCATTTTGTATGGGCAAAATTGTATGAAGCAAATGGCACCCTTTAACACAGTAAATGCATGGAAAGTTTTATTCTATTAAAAAAAAATACAAATTAAAGACGGGTTACCAAAACGTAGAGGAATAATAATATGTTAAAATACATTTTCTAACGAATAAAATCTTTAATCTTTAATCTTTTTATTTTCTAATTAATTTGAGCCACCCTAATCAGATATCATATCCTCAGCTGCTTTACTATTTAAAACAGGTTATGTATTTGAATTTTGTTTAAATGTTTTTTTTTATTTTTCTTTCTATGCGAATTTAAAAAAAATCATATCTTATAAGAGTGAACGAATATGAACCACCCTAGGTCA
Organism: Culex pipiens pallens; assembly: GCF_016801865.2. NCBI lineage: Eukaryota > Metazoa > Arthropoda > Insecta > Diptera > Culicidae > Culex > Culex pipiens. The sequence continues at coordinate 146,882,952 of NC_068939.1, forward strand.
TCTAAGACCACCCTAGTTGCCATAAAAACCAGGTTCGACCACGTTTGTCCACAAACCAATTTTACCTGCATTTGAGCTCACTAAGAGCAGTTTTGATACTGATTAATGCGATATTCATGTAAATTTTCTCATAGAGCATGGTACAAAATCTCATAAAATGACCATTTTTAAATCGCTGTAACTTGGGTTTAAGAAAAACCCTTTTGAGATGTTATATTCATATTAAAGAAGAAGTTTTGAGCTTTCAGATGCACCGCGGAGCGTATTTTTTTGTGTCCCCCTCGAAAAGATACAAACATTTGAAAAAGGCCTATTAAAAACTTTAAAAACGCTGTAACTTTTTACCAAAATGACCTAGCGACTTTGTTGACATTTCAAAAGACGCGTATTTTTATGCTCTAAATATGTCCCCAAGACACCAAAATTGCCAAAAATAATACAAAAAAGATACGCAATAAAAACACTTTTTTGATGGGCCACCCTACTGCTTTTCATATAAAATGCTGTAGAATGATCAGATTAAGAGATACAGGTTTGGTGTCTTCGACAAAGTTGTTTGAAATGGCTAGTACTACAATACTGTCGAAGAAAGTATACCTCTATCTCATCTAGAAGCGAAGATAGTTTTTGAAAATATTAGAAATTGTTGGACCACCCTAATATCGTTTTGACCAAAAGATGTAGAATTTTATTTTTAACAAATGCTTCTTAGACACCGAAGCTCGAAAATGCATCCCTGAAGCGGAAATAAATTATTCCTGCTAAATTTGCGTTTCCGACCACTGTGCACCGACGGACGGCCGGTCCCCAAACTTGGGATCCTCCCTCACTCTCTCACTCTGGGATGTAAAATTTGTGCGTTTACGCAGCCGGTCATGCGTGCACGAAAGTGATTGAAAATTATTCAGTTCTTCCTTTTGTTCTTTTATTCATTTTTTATTTAATTTCGACTTGTTGCTTTATTTTGTTTTTGTTCAATATTGTTCATTTGATGTTTGAAAATTTCAAGTCAATGCTTTTATTCCAGGCTCACTTTACCGAAAAATACTAACCCATCAATTTGATTAGCACTATTACTTCTAGCTCGCTGGCTAAAAGTGATTAAATTAAGCTGGTTCGTGCAACTTCCACGCGAATGCGCTTGGCTTAATTTAATGCAATTATGCTGGCCAAAGGCTACACGGCCACGCACACACTTACACACACTTGTTTGGTTTTTGCTCAGTCAAAATAATTTTCTAATGCGTCGCCCCACAAGTTTGATTAAATTTGAGCAAGTTGCAGTCACGGTGAATTAATGAGACTTTTACTTTTTGAAAACAATATTAAAAAAGTGAACCAAACTATTTCATCAGTTTAAATTTGTAGAAGGTAATTATGTTCAATTTTAAAGACATTTGAAACAAGCTTTCCGGGCAGACGGTAATATCAAAATTCATGCCATTCAATAACAAATACTGTAAAAACAACTGAAAGTGTCATGGAATCTTCCTGAAAAATACATTTTTACATAAGGTTATAATAACAGCTTATGTAATCATAACGAAATTTGTTATTTGTCTGTTATTGGTTGAAAGCCAAAACAATTTAGGAATAACATTTTTTGTTATGGAAGAATACCTCCAACTGTTATTGGTATAATCGGATTAGTTGTTAAAATAACAAAAAATAATAACAAAGATTCGTTCGAAGAATAACTAAAAATGATATTAGTCTGTTGTTACAATAACAATCCCGGGCAGAAAGTTACATCTTCCTGAAAACTTGTCATGTTCGCAAAAACACAAACATGTCAAGTACCTGTTAACTTCCAGTTAAGAGTTAATCAAACATAAACGCGAACATAATTTACTCTACGCATATCAAAAAATTATCAACTTAAGTTCGTGTTGGAAACTTCAAATTATCATGCTATGGTGCGGAAAAATATCATCCATAAACATAAAATTATCCCGACCAGTTCATTTTTTTCCTGGAAAAATATGGGACGAAAAATATCATACAAAAACATAAAAGTTTCATAACAAGTTGTGATGTTTCCAGATATTTTTTTTCTGTAATAATTTGGTTGCTTTAGAAAGCGTAATACACAGTAAGAAAATATAAGTTTCATATAGACTGTTTTTCAATTGTATTTCAATAAAACAAATTAATTTGATGATATAATGTGATTTTCTAGTAAAAATTATTTTTATTGAATAAGCCTAAAATTAAAAACTCTGGCAAACAAACTGCTGGAAGACTAAACATAATGACAATCTAATTTTTTTTTAAATATTTGTATAGAGTCATCCCTCATATTCGGAACAGTTTACAGATCGGCCAATGTTCAAAAAATCATAGAAAATCGATAATTGAACATAATGATTCGCTTTTACCTTCATTTGAAAGCTGTTTTTGCGATCTTTCGAATGCTGTATTGAACAACTGCAAATTTTAACATTTTATATCAAGTTTTTGAAGAAAAACTTTGACCCTTGAAATCCACAAATTCGGAACACTTTTTTCTTACGATGTAAACAATCTTTTTTATCGCTCCTGGGGTACATATTTAAAAAAAAAAGTGACTTCACATTCTGAAACCAATAAAACTCATGCTTAGTAATGTTTTATTAATGGTCTGCTAACTTTTTTTGTGAAAATATCAGTTAAATTCAGGTGTTCCACAATTGTGGGAGGCACAATAACATCCCACAATTATGGAACAGGCAATTTGGAAGCAGCGTTTTGCTGCTCTGAATAAAATGGTCTCGAAATGCAGTTTTTTGTTTAAAAGTTCTACTTATATAAATGAAATAGCAAAGGAATGTCCAAATAAAGGTCCTAAAAATAGTAGGGTACACAGAAAAGATGCATTTGGCATGCTTTTGACAAATTATCACAAAAGTGTTCCGAATTTGTGGGTGTTCCGAATATGTGGGATGACTGTATCATTTGCCGTATAATTCGAATTAATTCAAAGTTTAGTGTGAATAAGTAAGGCTGGTAAAAAATTTATTTAAAGTTTTTGTCACTCCTCCCTTCGAAGTTTGCCCGAAAAATCAGGGGGCAACAAAAAATTACATCCAAAATTGCATACAACTAACAAAATTGAAACAAATCAAACTTTTTGTAAAGCCAAGTCAAAGAAAAAGCTTCGAAAATCTGTACAATTGAACTAAACAAATCAATAATGCACTAATTTATTTGCATTGGCCGCTGAAAATTTTCCTGAAATTCTAGCAAACCTATTAGAAGTGTAGAAATTTGTAAATATTGTCAAGGTGAAAGCGTTACAACTGGGCAACGTGGCTCGGTCTTATACAAACATTTAAATTTATAAAATTCCCAAACAAAAAAAAAATAAACAAAAATATGGTCTTGAAAGAAAAGAATCTAAAAAATATATGCAATGCTTATCAATAAATAATTTATTTTCAGAATTTTATATCAATCTGTCAAAAGTCAATAATGTGTATTCAAAATCAGCATAAATAACAAAATGAAAAACTGAACTTTGCTAAACAAACATTGAAATGTTTGAAAGAATTTCTAAACTGAAGTGATAGGTTCACTTTGAAATAATAATTCTCGTACTTACCTTGTTAATCCTCTTCAAATGCATCCAGAGAGCATATGATTGCAGCACAATCCATTTTTGCAGCTGATTGGTCAAAGTAAACAAAATTCTAGAAGCCTAATGTCCAGAAAATGCCCGTTGGTAGATCTGTAAGAGAAAATAAAACACAAAGCATCAATTCTCAAACAAAATTAATGGAACAATTAAAAATTCAATAGTAAACAAAGAAAAAGAAAACAAGCAATACTTATCTGAGTTTTAAAAATCGTCGAAAAATATTTGTCGGTTGACTAGTAGAACCAACATCTGTAGCCGCTTCAGGTGGACTCATCTTCCTCCGTGAAACTGCTTGCGAGCCACACAATTTAATCATCTCCTCGGGAATCACAAGAGGAAGGTTCAGAAACGTAAACAATCACACGCGCACTCGCGAAAACACACGGACCAAATACGGTTCCTCCACAAATCGCGATTCTGATGACGCGACGACAAAAAACCCAAAACAAATCGAAACTGCTGTTTTCCTCCACCGAGAACTGTCTAATTCGCCAAAATCATTCCGACGTTGATCCGCGTCTTGATAGCACCTGCTGGAGGAGGAGGAGGAATGATGACCAGCGACATGCAGGCAGGAGGATTTCGATTCTGTGAACTGCGGCTTTGTAATGCACCCGCTAACGTAACTTTTTCTTCTCCAACGAGCCACAAAAACATCAACTTTCACATAAATAACAACATTTCGCAACTCTCACATAAAACGACACCAACGAACGCACATTCCCACGACCAAAATACGCACTTACAACCCGCGGCGATTCGCGGGCTGTTGTTAATCAGTGGAAAACTACTGCACCAAAAACGTAAACAAACCCTTGTCCCTTGTCCTGGCGAATCCGCCAAAATCCTTTCCTCGTTAATCCACAGCAGCATCTTGGGCAAGAGAATTACTTTTCTGGTGCAGCGGCTTGGCCGAAACTTTCCTTGCACCCGTCAACACGGAGCGAAACTTTTTCTTCACCCCCAGCCACAAAAACACAAACAATCATTTAAACACAACATATCACGGCTCCCGAACGCCACGGAACGGACGAACACACACTCCCTCGGCCACAGAACGTACTCACAACCCGCGGCGATTCGCGGACTACAATTTATCCGTGGAAAACTACTGCGCGAAAACGTAAACAAACCAGCCCGCCACGAACGCAAAAGCTGTCTGTCTGCCGATTGCCGATTCCTGTCACGACATGCCGCGCGCGTTGCGTGCGAGCAGTGAACAAAAGAAGAGAGAAAAGAGAGAGTGAGCGAGCGCGTGGGCTCATTTTTGCGCTTTGCGATGAAATTTTATATGCGGTAAAATACTTTTTAATGTGATTAGTTTAACTAGTGTATTTAAAGTAAATTAAAGTGGAAAAAAAGTCAATAAAAATGTCCATTAACAAAACTGCCATTTTAGCTAAGTCCCGCTTGAAAAAAATTTAACCTTGTAAATCATCTCATAATCCCGGGTTTTCAAAAATATTCTAAGTGTAGGAAAAGTGAAATTTTGTCGAGGAGTGAAAATTTTGCTAAGTCCAAATAAAACAAGATAAAACTAGAAAAAATCATCTCATGATAAAGAGGTCGAAATTTTTTCTAAGTCCCAAAATAATTTGGCTTTCGAAATTCTGCTAAGTCCAGCAAAAACAAGATAAAACAAAATAATATCATCTCATGATAAAGATTTCGAAATTTTTTCTAAGTCCCAAAATAATTTTGCTTTCGAAATTTTGCTAAGTCCAGTGAAAACATAATAAAACAAAATTATATCATCTCATGATAAAGAGGTACATTTTTTTTTCTAAGTCCCAAAATAATTCGGCCTTCGATTTTTTTCTAAGTCCGGTAATATCATGAGAAAATGAAAATTTATCAACTGATGATAAAAAGTCTACAAACATAGAAAGGAACATAGATTTCGGCGCGCATTTTAAGAGTTTTTGGAACAAATATCAAACATGCCATGATATCAAAAACAACTCAAGTTATTTTTTTGTTCGTCCCATGATGCGACTTTCTGCCCGGGATCCAATATAAAAAAAAAACATAACGACGAATAACAAATCTTGTTGTAAATAACATGAAATGTTATTGGCCAAGTATTTTCAAATGTCAAAAAATGTTATTTCCAAGTCAATTACGTCTGCTTGGGAACAACTTCGTTGAATTTCGTTTGATCGTTTTTACTGATCATTGAGGCCACCCGAACACGGCGTAGGTTAAACTAATGGGCAAACAAAAAAAATACGGGTCTTATTATTTCGGCCAAAGAACCTCCACTCTATTTTTTTCATTAACTTTCAATTGAAACTGCTGTATACATTTACTTTCTTACACTAAATCTGTCAACATTCTATGATTGAATGTAACCATTATTGATGGACGATTTTTTAAATCATGATGAACTTTTCAACACATAGACAAAAGAATATTATGCAAATTTGGAAGTCATAATTCTAAAATTTAATGATGTTTGAATAATTTTGTTAAAAAAATGTTTAATCGGGTCCTACGTAAATTTTTATGTACACCGGTGAAAAAACGATTAAAACCCATTTCTGATCACTTTTTTATTATTTTCATGCTGAAAAATTAATTGTCAAGACAAAATATTAAATTGATTCAAAAATCCATACTTAAAAATATTTTGGAAATTTTCAAAGGGCCAAACATTGAATATTAAGCCTATTTAAAATGATAGTCTTGAATTATTTATTTTTTCAAAATATATTTTTCGAAAAGATCGCAAAATTTCACGAATGTTTCATGTTTTAACATTGAAAATCGCACTATTAGTTGCTGAGATATCGACATTACCAACTGGTGGGTTGTTTTGGTGAGACTTAGAAAACTTCAATTTTCGTGTTTCTTTTTCTTAAAGCGGTTCAGCAACCCGAGGTCCAATCGTCAATGTCTGTTAGACAATTTTATAGCATATTTTCTAAACTTTTCAAAACAATATTTTTAAAAATGGTCACTCATGGTCACTATTTTTAAAAATCGAAAAACTGCAAATATTTCGCTAAAATCAAACTTTCGGCAGCTTTATCTTGAAATCGGAGCCCTTTATCAAAAAATCTGTAGAGTACTTTTCGATTGGAAATTCAATTTTGCATTAAAAAATAATGTCAAATTTGTTTTTGCATGAAACTCCGATTTTTTCCAAAAATCACTATTTTTTCAAAAATTCATAACTCGGCGGAAATTTTTTTGACCATGTTTCTCTATGGCTCAAAAGCTGCGGATTTTTGTCCCCTAAAACATATCAAAAAATCTCGAAAATCAAAAAATACGTATTTTGGGAAATTGAGTTTTTGTAAAAAAAGTTGATTAAAAAATCTGCAAAAAATGTTTTCCGTGTATCTATTTTTTTTCCTCAAAAGTCCTTAACAATATCTACAACTTTGTCTAAGACACCAAATTGACCAGAAAATTAACCCAAAATTTACAGCTGTTTGAATATTTGCGTACCATTTTTGTATGGACAGCTGCCAAAATTGTATGGAGACTTGTATAAGTGAACCAATGACACGAAAAAGCTTCTTTGGTTCTTAGGGAAGGCCCCCACAAAGTTTGAGTCAAATCAATAAATACAAAAAATAAAAATGGTCGAAATCGGTCCATTTCGTAGAGAGTTGCTCATTGTTTTAAAATCAGATCAGATGACCAAAAATACCCTGTTTTCTGCTTAGGCACAAAGTAATCAATATTGTTTTGTTCAAATTCTTTTTCGACATCTCTCCTCAAAATCTTCTCCAACACGTGACGGCACGCCGCGGTGTTACATTACGTTAAATGAAAAACCTGAGCCCAAGGTAGATATGAGACAACAACTCCCATAAGTCACCTTTGCTCCGTGCGCCGTCCCAGTCCGCCACAATCACGGAAACGCAATCCGTCATCCCGTTGGGAGGACGAAAAACAAAAACCCGGCAAATATTCATCAAATATTTATGCACATTTGGGTGGTTCTTTTTCGTGGTGAGGAAACACGTAAGAAAAAAAAAAGTTCAAGACAAACGTAGCACAAAACACAGTCTCGTGTCTCGAGGGAGCAAAGGCCGGAAACTTCCTCAACAAGAACAAAGTGGCCATTCATTACCGGGGGTTGGGAGACCGATTTAAGGCGGAAGCGAAGACCACGTGACGTGCTCCAGCAGGTTGGAAAAGTGGTGACACATTGGTGATATATGTGCGTTTCGCCGGAGGAATGTTAAGGCCCGAGAAGTTACTCCGTGCGATTGGAATGTCTCCGGTTGGTTCGTGTGACGCTCGAGTACCTCTGCACCACGTGGACCGACATTCCGAGAGGTAAACTGAGAGGGGGGGGGGGGGGGTATTTTGGGAATGATAATGGCAGGTTTAGAGCAGGTCTTCCAAGTTGTTTTCAAGGAATCGAAGTCCTTCGAAGATAAACGGTACGATTTTGGTTCTTGAAAAGGTCTTCTAGGGCAATGGCACGTGAGTTTGATCGTCTTTGATTGCTGGGAACGAAGTTTGGGGATTGTTATAGAATATTTATTCGGTAATGGTTGGCTATGACAAGCTCCAATCAATACTGGAAATCAACGTTCTAAATTAGAAGACGACGACAACGTGATGATGTTGGTACAAAATATGCACTTGATTTTTCAACTTAGGTTGAACCCGGAATTCCATGGATTGGTATTGAAAATCATATCTTGCGTTGCATTCTCAACACTGAAACCAAAACCGCCCCACAAAAACATACAAACTCACTAAATTAAAGCTAATTTTCCACTTCTTTGAACTTCACACGAACCTCAAACGACGGAACGTTCGCGGCTTTGTTCCGAGATGCGTCTCACATTTCCATAAGCAAGTGGTAGACATACAAACTCCACGACGACGTGTGAGCCACTTGTGGTGTGGATTCTAAACGCCAACACTGCCGCCGCCGACGACGACGACGACGCGGTTTCGCTTCCAATAATAATCATAAACCATTTCTCCGTACAACGACGACGACGACGACGACGATGCAACACGACCATTGAAGATGAGCCTCTGACATCATCTTCATTGTCGTATCACACATGCACACTTTGTCAGCATCGTCATATGGAGTTTACACCGTGTGACAAAATGAAGACTTTGAAACAATAAGCTACATCCTATTACTCAAAACGATTCCTTTAAACTTTTAGTTTAATCATCGTCGCTAATGAATGATAGAAAAAACTATCATTTGAAAATTTCCAGCACCAAAATCTCAGCAGGTATAGCGAACGTCACTTGTGAGAAATCTCTTTCTTTGCCTCGTGACTCTCGGCAAACGCACTCTCGTTCTATCAGTCCTCGCCTTTTCCTCGACCGCGCGCTCTCAGCGCTGATTGTTTCGTTCTCTCAGCAAACCGCAATGGGTGGAATAAAAACGTGAACGTGAAAAATGAAACAGAAAGAATGCTTCACAGTGTAATGCCTGCAACAACGCCGTGACGGCAAGTGAACCCGACGACGATATGTCGACCTTTGGTTGCCCCGCAGCATATGCGCTCTATTCTGAGATGAACGCATCCAACGCATCATCACATGCTGCAGCAGAGCAAGTTGAGTTGCATTGCTCAGTACATTGTGTGCTGAAGCACGCGTTGAGTATTAAATAAAATAAAAGAAATAATTTGTTTTGCTCTAACTGAAGCAAACTTTTTTCATGTTAGTCAAAAGTCAAAGGTCCTGAAATTTCACTATTGATAGGACTTCCGCAAAGTGTTTTGATTTCAAACGAACGCTTATCCGCGAAAGCAGAGGTTTTTTCAAACAAGTCGATAGCAAATTGGATGATTTTAGAGTGTCTATTGCATTCATTCAACTCGGTTAGTTATCAACTGCGGTGTTGAGTTTAGACTCAATAATCAATTTTAATTTTTTTGTTATTCCAATTGTTGAAAAGAACAAACAAGTTTTGAATAGAAATCGCTATTATGCAAAAAAAAAAAACTTTCGTCAAAATCAATCAATATCTCTACAAATAAGTCGTAAAGGGGTTATTTTGGGACACCGATTTTTTAATTAAATTGGGGTAGTTCAAAAATCACGTTTTTGAATATTATTATTTGAATTTGCTGAAATAATTTTTTTAACCACAAGTAGTTGAGATATTGTTTTTTTTTTTTGTTAAGGCCGATGCAAATATTTAAAAAAGTTTTTTTTCCTCGGCCCTGGCCGTGGTCAAGGGGGGGGGGGGGTTCAAAAAAATAAAAAAAATATAAAAATTTAAATAACAAGCCATAGTCTTCACATTTGGATGAAAAAAGGGTTTTAAAATGCATTTTACACTAGTTCAGTTGTTTTGCAATCATTAGTTTTCAAAAAATCTAAGATCTGACAAAAACAAAAATTGTATCGAAAAAAAAAAGATTTTGCATCGAAAATTTTCAAAAAATCTTAAGATTTTTTAATAAACCCAATTATGCTAAAAATGGTTTTAAACGCAGGAGAATGTATTTTAATTTGATTTCAGCTGGTTGCACTTGAATTTTCATTGAAATTGTGAAGTTTATTGTAAAAATATTTTTTTTGCCCACTGATTTTTCGGGCCAATTTTGAAGGGGGGGGGGGGGGGTTGACAAAATTTTTTAAAAATATTTGTACCAGCCTAATGTGAGCAAAATAAAATGATATGGTGGTATCATGTCCCGCCCGTGTGGATTAATCGGACCGCGCACTGGACTTACAATCCAGAGGTCGCCGGTTCGAATCCCGCGGCGGGCGCTCTAAAATTCTTTGTGTAAATATGGGTATTCGGCGCCGTCGCTCCGTGCCATACTTTCATACACTTAGGAGCCCAGGGCGGCGAAGTCCTTGTAGATAAAAAGGAAGACACTAGTGGTTGGTACCAGCAATGGTGGCCGACAGCTATAAAGTCAACTTCGTTTTTTCGTCGGTATCATTGATCCAAAATCGGAATTTTGAGCATGAGCATGAGCATGAGCATGGTTGACTGCCAATGAGCTGCTACTCCGTTATTGACAGATCAGCTGAAGTTAAACAATGAATCAAAAATGATCAGTGGGAGCCAACCATCCGTTCACTGTTTAACCCCTGAAGACCCCGACTTTATTAGTCAATACCGGCGCCCTCCCAAGAAGCCTGCAGTTCAACAAAAGGGAGGAATGTTAGTCCGATAGTTGAAGTTGCAGACTCATCAAGCACATAGTTTTTCGCTATATACTTGTTGATACCGCTTGAGACCGTTGAATCCACAGCATCTCCTTCAAGCATCACGTGATTATTTTTTTTGGGTTAGTAGGATAAGGTATTGGCTTTTCGATGCCTCCCGAGCTACGATGCTATGGGGAGGACTTTCATAACAAACCCGTCGACGAGCCTTCCGAGCAACGATGCTATGTGAAGGTCTTTCTAATTAGCACACCAAAACACTCGCGCACAGGTATTTGAATACTGAATAAATGTAATTTTTCATCACGATTACCCAGACGACATTGATGATATAGGAAGGACTATTTTACAGTCATTTACAGTAATACTTAAACTTATTTTAATGCAACAATTCACACGACGTCGTGCCTCTCGATCAACGATGATGTAGGAAGGACTTGAGCAAGCCAATCAGGATGAAACACGAAATAAAATTCTCTTCTTTTCACACACAATGCCACATAATTGACCGCGCGTCACCACCCAACTAATTTAACTGATTTTCTTCTGCTTGTGGGCAAGCCAACCAGGATGAAACACGACATAAAATTCTTTTCTTTTCACACACAATGCCACATAATTGACCGCGCGTCACCACCCAACTAATTGAACTGATTTTCTTCTGCTTGTGGGCAAGCCAACCAGGATGATACACGAAATAAAATTCTTTTCTTTTCACACACAATGCCACATAATTGACCGCGCGTCAACACCCAACAAATTGAACTGATTTTCTTCTGCTTGTGGGCAAGCCAACCAGGATGAAACACGACATAAAATTCTTTTCTTTTCACCATTGATCCAAAATCGGAATTTTGTAGAAAAAATTGACAATTCGAATCAATCATAAGATTTAATAAGTCAACATTTTAGTAGTATTTACAGCAGGGGTGCCCAATATGTTTGAATGCTTGGTCAAATTTGAAGCTCATTGCGTGCCAAATGTGAACATTTTTTTTATTAAAAATACGCTGACAGTATATTTTTGTAAAATGTTTATAAATCACGGTCTGGTCAAGGTTTAGGGGTAGTTGAATTTGGAATAGCTGAAGACAAACATAGTAAAAATAAAAATAAATGTATAATTTAAATGCATCAATGTTTCATGAGAGTTTTAAACCAATTGGAACCTAAAATTTTGAAAAAGGGACATAAACTTCGCAAAAAAATAAATACTTAAAAAATTCACAAAACTACGTATTTATGAAAAAAAAAACAAAATTTTAGTTTTTGCAATATGCTTATCAAACTTACAGGATTTTTTCATGCATTTAGAAAGTTTTAACACATTTTTTGTAAATTTTCAAATTTTTCACAAAATTACGCATTTTTGAAAAAATACACAAATTTTAATTTTGTAGCAATATGGGTATCAAGTGATCGGATTATTTTATGCATTTCGAATGTTATAACAACATTTTTCGAAAATACAAAAATAAATCACAAAACTACGTTTTTTCGTCAATATACTTAAAGTTTTTTTTTTCAATATGGTTATCAATTGATTGGATTTTTTTCATACATTTCGATTATAGTATCATTTTTTTGAAAATACTAAAAAAAATCTAAAAAAAGCACTCAAATTTCATTTTTTACAATATGGACATCAAACATTTTTACTACACATTTTTTTGAAAATCCTAAATTTTTTCACAAAACTACTTTTTTTGTATTCGTAGTTTTGTATTTTTTTTCAGCATTTTCAAAAAATATTGTTATTACATCGAAATGTATGAGCAAATTCCGATCAATTTAACACCCATATTGTGAATAACTGATTTTTTTTAAATACGTAGTTTTGTGGAAATTATGAGTATTTTCAAAAAAAAATGTTATTAAATTCCAAATGTATGAAAAAGTCTCGATAATTCAATACCCATATTGCAAAAAAACTAAAATTTCGAGATTTTTTTTCGAAAATACGCAGCTTTTTTTTAATATTGAGTGTTTTCAAAAAATGTTGGCGTTGCATTTAAAATGCATGAAAAAATCGCAATAATTTGATACCAATATTGCAAAAAACTGAAATTTTGAGTATTTTTTTTCGAAAATGAATGAGTATTTTCAAAAAAATGTTGAGTATTTTCAAAAAAATGTTGTTATTACATTTGAAATGTTTGAAAAATCCCAAACATTTGATACCAATATAGCAAAACCTGAAATTTTGAGTATTTTTTCGAACAGACGTAATTTTGTGAAAATTTTCAGTATTTAAAAAAAATGTATAGCATTCGAAATGTATGTCCAAAACACGATCATTTGTGAAATTAATAAACCATTTCGCAAGTAGTCACCATTTTGAAAAATTTAATTGAGTGATACAATATGATAATCAAATAGTAATTTTGTATTAGTTAGACGAAATTGAAATATTAGTTTGAAAAATAGAATGCAACCAATTATAAAACATGGTACAGTGCACAAAGTATTTAAGGATTTGTTTTCCATTGAGTTTTAAATTCTTCCATATCTATCATATCAACAAACTCCACTGAGTGCATTAATTTGGCACCACCGTATGAAGTTGTGTTCATCTAACTACCCATGTTCACAAAAATGTCCTATATGAAAAAAACAGCACTTGATATAAACAAAATTTACTAAATCGGAAGAAAATTACATCATAATATTTTTTTGTTTTGTTTTTTGAGTTTTTTGGAGTGACAAATACGTAAACCATAAAGGTGGATAATAATTTTGTAAGATAAGAATAAGAACTCAAAGTAGTTATCGATTTTGAATAAAAAAAGATTCACGATTCAATTTGACTCTCGTCCGATCATTTTGAAAGAACTAAACTCATTTCGACAAACATGTAAACAAACCCAACCCAGCGATCGCAGCGCCACGTGCACGTCCCGCGTCACCCCGCAGCAACTGCTTCCACGTGTCAGAACCGCACCGCACACATATGCGCTCCAGATGAACTCTCCGCCGCAGAGAAGGGAACCCGCACTTTATGGGAGTCTTCGTCGGGTGCAACCGCATCCATAACTTCACCGCAGACCTTCCTCTCTAGTCGTCTCATTTGCGCACGCTTCTAGCCCAGGTCGAGCGTAAATGTTTATTGCAGGTCCCTATAGACGGCAGTGTGTGGCACCACGGTTGTGCTAGCTTGACACAGTTGAAACAATACAGGTTTATTGGAGTTTATTAGATATTGTACATTTTATGGTGAAGGGTACCCGAGTAAACAATTGCCACAAAATTTTGCTGGTTATTCAAGATCACATCAAAGTTTCTTTTTTTCATGTAAGAAAAAAAACGGTATAAAAATTTAAACAACATTTGACGATAACACTTAAGTTTCAATAACCATAGGATGAATGGTAATCCTATAGTTATTGTCAATACAGCTTTAAAGTGAAATCGTGCAATCCTCCAACGTCTTTGCTGAGCTCCCACTCGGACAAGACAGCACACCGCCATGACCACATTCGTGTTCCAGTTCTCCGGAGTCCCATCGGGACCAGAGGCGTAAGGTGCTGTGTGTGACACGTTCTGGCAAACCGGGCCCCCTCGTTTGATGTGGTTCAACGCCTCACATCTCTGCTAGGTGTACCACCGGCCTAGGACTTTTAATTTCTGACGCTTTAGGGCCTGCTGCTGCTGCTGGTGGCGAAGCACGCGTGGCAAGTGATTAACTGAAGTTATCCAAAATTTTAATTAAAATTTTACGGTTATAATTTTCGTCTGCTTTGGTTGGTGCGCTCATTTGATCTTGGTTGGTTGCATTTTGGTGATACCTCCAGGCGGGGGAACGACGAAACATCAGGCAACCTGGCTATTTGAGTCGTTAAACTTTGTTGCGCGTTATCTGGCCACTTCAGAGTATACGTTTGTGCGGGGGAAGGGTGCCCCGAAAGGACACCGACGACCACGACGGTGATGATGATGATAAAGGAAAGTCCATTTGTGGGATGTAAATTTGGCCTGATGGCCCGCCCGAGTTCGGGGGGTGGGCATCACCGCCGGGACTCGGAGTTCCGTGAAATGGGTAAACTCCCTTGGCCCACTTTTTTTTTTGTTATGCTGCTGGGACGTTCTGGACGTGCTCTCTCTCTCACTGGACTGTTGTATGCGGTAATGGATTTGATAAATATTAGGTTGGCCCCGACGAGTAGGTCGTACCGCTCCCAGTGCGGGGTGATGTTTATCTGGTTAGAGGCTACTTTCCGAAATGAGCATAAGTGCTTTTGTTTATGGCCGAAATTCCACAGAGAGAGGATCAGGGCCAGCAGCGGTCAGCCTACACTATTTTCCGGGTTTAATTCCAGAACTCTGTGGGTTGTTGTTGATAGTGTGTGTGGTGCAGTGCGACGGCAAACTTTGTCAGGGATGATGTAACGTTATCTGGGGGACCGGTAAAAGGGGTTTCGCTGTCACTAAAAGGTATCCGGTAGATTATCTAAGGGACGTCATGAAGATAGCTGGCTATTTTTTTTTAGAATTGTTGTTTAGAATTTTGAAATCAGACCTTATATAAGATGGTAAATGATTTTTTTTTAATATTCGAAGTGTCAAAAACTGAAAATTTGAAAAAAATTAACGAAAGATTTACCATGATAAAAACCAAACTGTAAACAAAAAATGTTTCGAATTAATTAATTTTAATTCTTGATTATTCTTCCAAACAAAAAAAATATAAAAATGTATTAGGCCGTTGCAAATATTTTTTGAAGTTTATGTCCCTCGGCTCTGACCAAAGTCGAGGGGGAGGGGCATACAAAAATGAAAAAAATATATAAATTGAAATTACAAGCATAGGTTTCAACATTTGGATGAAAAAATTGCTTTAAAATGCATTTTACAGGCGTACAGTTGCTTTCCAATCTTAGTTTTAAAAATATCAAGGTATTGACGGATTTTTTTTTCGCGAAAAAAACACTTTTCGTGGGACTTTACATTGCTATTTCATGAAAATTTAAAATGTTTTTAAAGGAGTTCAAACATGTTGAATATGATTATAAACGCGGGAAAATGCATTTTAACTGGTTTTCAGTTGATTAAATTTTAATTATCATTAAAATTATGAAGTTCTTGGAAAAAAAAATTGTTTTGTCCCCTGATTATTCAGGCCAACATCGAAGGGTGGGGGGGGGGGGGGCAACATAAACTTTGAAAAATATTTGCAGCGGCCTTATCAAAATTTCGAACAACATTTTATTGCAAAATGCTCGATATATCAATACAGTAATGCCTCTATGTATTTTTTTTTAATTTCGACAATATATTTATATCTTAATCTTTTAATCTTTTATCGATCTGCGGTCCTAAAATTTAATTTTATTAAAAGATAAAAAAAAGCCATTTTTTTTGTTAAAATTGCATGAATAAGAATTATATAATATATTTTGAAAAGTTCACAATCGACTTTATTATATTTGCAGCAAAAAATTAAATTAAATGCAATACTTTTTGGATTGCGTTTTTATGAAGAGAGAGTGGCAAAAACATGAAATAAAATTTACGATGATAATCGACGATATCTAAATTTAAATATATTTCTAAAATTGGCAGAATCTAACGAAAGCATGTTTTATTTGCAAAGCTATCACTAAGAATATGTTTTTGCGATGATATTTTAAATTAAGAATATTAAAAATTAACAAAAATAAAAATAAAATAAAAAATTTCAATAATTTGCAATATGGGTATTAAATGATTTGAAATTACAACTGTTTTCGACATTTTGGAATTGAATACTTAAATGTTAAAGTTTTTTTTTTTTTTCAATGTTTTGTACTTTCCAATTTTTTTTTTGAAAAAAAATCGATATTTTTAAAAAATGTTGTATTTCTTAACAAACTCAAGCTTTCGTAATTTGCCTTATAGAATTAGTTTTCACTGTTAAAAAGTTTTTTTCAAATAAAAATCCCGTACACAGCAAAACATCCGATGATAAAATCGCATGCAAAAGCATGCACATCACTTCTGTAAAAAAAGCATGTAATATTGCATGAGAAAACGTGTACATAAAAAACATGTAAGAAAGAAAAATAAAAAGGTTTCGCACGCTTCACAAATAACATCAATCCGGTGAGAGTCATTTCCAGATTACCAAGTTCACGCCCCAATAATCTCGGCTATCTCACCGTCATTTTAAAGCTTGATTCAACGCCAATGTATCAGGTTTCTCATACGACGAATACTGCATTAGCTCTAATACGGTGGTTGATCCAGCCTTATTCATAAAAACTGTGAGATAGCCGAGAAGGTTGGAGCGCGGACTTGGTAATCTGGAGTACACTCTCACCAGATTGATGTTATTTTTGGAGTGAGTGAATTCTTTTTTTTTTCTTGCGTACATGCTTTTTGTGTACACGTTTTCTCATGCAATATTACATGCTTTTGCTCACAAAGGTGATGTGCATGATTTTACGTGGGATTTTACACGGAACTTTTTACTGTGTACTATATTTTTTTGAAAAACTATTTTTTTTATATTTTTTATATGGGTACTCAACGATTTGATATTTTGTAAGCATTTTCACCGTTTAGGAACTTTTGGAATAAAATACCCCAATTTGTTTTTACAAAATATCGCATTTTTCAAGTATTCCAAATTTGATTTGAAAATTCATTTGCATTTTCACTGTTTTCAAATTGTTGGAAAAATTGCTAAAAAATTTACAAAGTACCGTGAATATTAGTATTTTGCAAAAAAAATCTACATTGACCCAGAAGGGTCATTTTTTCATTTAGAACAAAATTTTTCATTTTGAGATTTCGAGTTAGAAAAACTTTGCAGGGTTATTTTTTAGAGTGTAACAATGTTCAACAAAGTTGTAGAGCAGACAATTACAAAAAATTTGATATAGAAACATAAGGGGTTTGCTCATAAACATCACGAGTTATTGCGATTTTACGAAAAAAAAGTTTTGAAAGAGTTGGTCGTCGTTGATCATGGCCGTTCATGGTCACCTGCGACAGACACGGACGACGAAACAAAGAGAAACGCAAAAAGTAACTTTTTGCAATTCCGTCGTGAAACTACTTACTTTTCCTGTCATTCTTGAACGACGAAATGGCCTTCTTTTCTGTACCAAAAATAACAGAATCGAATAGCAACACTTTTCAAAATAAATGCTGAAATGTTCTACTTTTCAGCACTCAAATGGGTGCTGAAAAGTTGAACTTTTCAGCACTTGTTTCGAAAAGTAACACTTTTCAACATTTTTTTGATTTAAATGATTTAATGACAAAATACATGAAAATTTGACATAAAATTTCACTCAGTGTGTGTTTTTTGGAATTGCAAAAAATGTTGTATGGAACTCGTTGCAAAACTTGATTTTTTCAGCACTCTTCGTATTTATCCAACTCGGTGAACCTCGTTGGATAAATGTACGACTCGTGCTGAAAAAAACCTCTTTTTGCAACTTGTTGCATAAACTACTATTTTCAAAACTTTTTTTCGTAAAATCGCGACAACTCGTGATGTTCATAAGCAAACCCCTTATGTCTATATATTGAAATTTTTTGTAATTGTCTGCTCTACAACTTTGTACAACATTGTTACATTCTAAAAAATAACCCTGCAAAGTTAGAAAAAACACGAAATTTTTAAATGAAAAAATTTGTTCTAAATGAAAAAATGACCCTTCTATGTCAATGTAGATTCGAAAAGTACATTACATTTCCCATAAAATTACATGTTCTAAAAATTTTTAAAGTCGAGTAACGGAAAATGGGAGAATTTTTAAAACTTTTTTAGTGTTTTTTCGATGAAAAATACGTATTTTCGGAATTCTGAGTACGCCATCAAATCGGGCGTCTAATTTTACATAAAAGTCCCTTTGGCACCAATTTTCTATCTCATCACCGTTTCAGGCTGCAAATTATTGAAAAACACCTCTTTTTTCGCATGTTCAAAAATAGAAGGGGTCGTACTGCCCCTCCGTCACGAGATGTCAAAAAAACGGACCTTCGTTATCGAGATTATGGTCAAACTAATTTGTAGTCTTCTTATGAAATTGAATATATGCAATTTAAAAGAACTTCAAACATTGCACCGATTTTGGTTGAAAAGATCAGATAATTTTTAAGTTTTATCAAAATGAGTAATGTAGAAGAATAATATTCGAATTTGTAATCGCTGGAGTTTGGTACGCTTTGTAGACTCTAAGTCGGAGTTCAAGAAAAAGTCGTCGAATGCTGGATTTGGATTTCTTTTTAAATAAAATTAAAAATAAGATAATCCAAAATTTTGGTTTCTAGAGCAAATACCAAGCTTTCATACAAAATATGGTTCCAATTCCATCCAACACCATTCACAGGAATTTTCATTTGGAAATTCCCTCCAACTCCAATTTAGTCGGCCTCCCAACGCACCAATCCGGAAGCAATAACAACTCGTGTCGAACACGATGCTGCGTCACTCCACGTCAACATTCACAACCCAACAGCGGATGTTCCCCAACTGCTATGGCAATGTTTTTCTAATCCATTGACCCTCAATAGCGCGGTGCGTCGTTCCAAGCGGGAAACCAATAACATCGGATGTGCCCCCAAAAAGGGCAAGCTGAGACAAACAAAACCCGAAGTAAACAACTACGACTGGGCCCAGATTTGTCGTCATTTCTCTGGATGTCGTGACTTCAACAACCACACATCTATTTATTTTTGTTATTGTTTTCACTATTTACGTTACTCCTCGGCGAGGATCTCCCTCATCAGTGCGGCTATTACACCCGCCGAGAGAGCACCAAGATCTAGAACAAGTGATACCATTCACGTACACTTTCATCTCCGCAGGACCGGCCCGCAATGGAGTTCGTGAAGCTAACCTGCGACGACGACGAGGAAAACAACCGCGTCGTATATTGTTTATGCTCCCAGGCCCGTGATATGTTTATGTTTATTTGGAATCACAAGAAAAACATACACACAATCCACCCCATGAACTCAATGGGTAGTTCTACCTTTCCGACATTTCCCTTAGCCCGTGCAGGGGTTATGAGTGAAAGCAACTGTTGTTTGAATACCTTTAAAGGCAGAAGAATTTGGAGTGAGAAAATTGCCCCCAGGCCAGATATGTTAAGCGATTTCCCACCGTTGGACCTGTTCAAACAAAAGATGCTGCTTGAACTGCTTTGCTTTAATGATGTGGGATTATCCTTGTTAACATGGGCTGATAAATACTTAAAACTAACAAACATTTGCATTCGTTGTTGATTTGGGTCAAAAGAGGTTCTTGAATTACAAGCATTTTTGTTTTTGTTTTTCATGTCATGTCCCTTGAAGATGTTAAAAAATTATAATCGTACATTTTTAGTTTTAAAATTATAGCGAAAACATAAAGTTTTTAAAATACCCGGAAAAAATACACAGCTGAGAAATTCTCTACGAAATCGGCCGATTTCGACAATTTTTTTGCTTTTGAATTTGTTTATTTGACTTAAGTTTTGCGGGGGCCTTTCATATGACCAAAGAAGCTATTATGTCGCATTGATTCCCCCATACAAGTCTCGATACAATTTTGACAGCTGTCCATACAAAAATGGTACGTAAATATTCGAAAATCTGTAACTTTTGAATGAATTTCCTAATCCATTTGGAACTTTGGCAAAGTTGTAGGTATTGATGAGGACTATTCAGAAAAAAATAGGTACACGTAAAAAAATGGTGATTTTTTAATTAACTTTTTTTCACAAAAACTTAATTCCCCAAAATCTTGATTTTCGAGATTTTTCTAAATAGTGATTTTTGAAAAAAAAATCGTAATTTCATTCATAAAACTTTTTTGACCTATTTTATTATGTGAAATTGAATTTGCTGTCGAAAAGTATTCTACAGATTTTTAGATAAAGGGCCTTGTTTTCACGATATAGCCTAATTTCAGCAACATTCTTGCAGTACCTCGATGTTTTTAAAATAGTGACCATGAGTGACCATTAGGGCGTCCAAAACTGATGTAAACTGGACAAAACTTTGGTGCTCACCCCAATTTCAGCCTTCGAAAGAAAAACAAAAAATCAATCCTAACATTTTATATGCAGTAAAATAGTACTGTGTGCGGACTGAGAGGATAAGCCCCGAAATTACCGAGAGTACTCATGAGTTCATCTTAAAAAAAAGTTAATCTATCAAAAAATAAAAAGTACCGATGCCGAGACTCGAACCCAAGACCTTTAATATATTGAACCGTGCCTTCTTTTCGTGAGGACTATCCCCACGTTCTTTAACTTTGGGTGTGACGATGGTTACAAATAAGTGCTTAAGGAGTATTTAAAATGAAAGAGTTGACAGCCACTCAAATTTTATCTTGAGAACAATTCGATTTCAAATTTGATTTCACCTCTAAAAATAAAATTAAAATATTTTCAATTGTTTTCCACGCTTTTAGAAATTATAATTGTATCAAAAAAATGAAATTTTTTGTCATCTTAAAAATGTATTTTTTTTTTGTTTCAAAAATTAAAAAAATGCGCTTTTCAATGATGTGTGTAATCTAATCTAATCTAATCTAATCAATGAATCTAACCTAATTTAATCTAATGATCAATGATCAATAATGTGTGTGGAAAGTGAAAAAAACGGGATTTTTCAAAAAAGATTGAAGCAACTTTGTTCTATGAAGTCGTATGCAATGTTAAAAAAATATTAACATTATAATCAAAATATAAAAAATGGAAATATGGAAAATAAAAACAATAATTTGAAAATTATTTTGTATTTTTTGTAGAATTGACCTTCGGGGAAATTATCGTATATTTGGCTGCTTAAGGATTTGCTCCTATTTTCATCAAATTTACCGATTTAATCTGTTGAACATATTTTTTTTGTTTTTTTTTTTTTTGAGAATTGTGCAAAGTAAAAAAAAACTAATTGGTTTTGGAATGCATTTCGAAAATAACTAATCCTTCTCTATTTTAGTTTTTTTTTCGTATTTTTTCAGAAGCTAACTGAAAAATATACAAAAAATAGATGTTGCATTGTATTGAGTA
Organism: Culex pipiens pallens; assembly: GCF_016801865.2. Taxonomy (NCBI): domain Eukaryota; kingdom Metazoa; phylum Arthropoda; class Insecta; order Diptera; family Culicidae; genus Culex; species Culex pipiens. Next base: position 146,904,681 of record NC_068939.1, read on the forward strand.
AAGTATACTGTTTCTAAAAACGAGGAATTGATCCTTCAATCGTTTTGGAAGAAGAAAATTTTAATTTTCACCTGTTTTTAAAGGGCCGAGTTGTGAATGTTTGAATCAATACTGATTTTTTTTCAGAAAATTGAAATATTAGTCGCCAAAATTTTCAACTTATTTTTTCGATGTGCCTTGAAATGATTTAAAAACAGGAAAATTGATGGTTTCTAAGTCTCACCCAAACAACCCACCATTTTCTTATGTCAATATCTCAGCAAGTAATGGTCAGTTTTTTAATGATAATTATGAAACATTTGTAAAATTTTCTGATCTTTTCGAAAACAATATTTTCATTATTTTTCAATTAAGAATAACATTTCAAAAGGGCCAAAAATTCAATATTACACGTTTTTGAAATGTTGGTATTGATTTATTTTTTTTCATATTGTTTTCGAAAAGATCGAAAAAGTTCACGAATGTTTCATATTTTAACATTTAAAATCGGACCATTAGATGCTGAGATATTGACATAAGAAAATGGTGGGTTGTTTGGATGAGACTAAGAAAACATAAATTTTCTTGTTTTTAAACCTTTGCCTGGAAATATCTCAATAAAATTCAAAAAAGCAAAATATAAAGAATTTTCTCAGCTGTTAAAAATATTTTTTCAAGGATGGGCAAACATGGGCATTAATCTAAAAAAATAAATAGCTTCGACTACAGTCGACTCTCTGGTTGTCAATATCCAAGGGACCGTCGAGGAAGAGAATCATCAGTTTACAGAACGATGCAAAATGAAGACTCGATTGAAAATATGTTTTTCTTGGTACCCAGCTATGGGAGAGAATCATGGCAACGTCCAGCAAACAAAAACAAACTAATGTCAAACACCCTTCAAAGCTTCGTTTTGCATAGAAAAATGTCTATGCAAGCCATGAGATAGTGACAAGATTGACAACCGGAAGAGATTTTTAAAGCAAACAGAATCCAAGGGACCGTCGAGGAAGAGATCCTTCAAGCAAGGGAAAATATCGAGGAATGAAGATAATTGAAGTATGCAGATTGAAGGGACTGAAGAATTCATCGATAGATGGAGAATTATTGATATCGAGAAGATCGACAGCCAGAGAGTCGACTGTATTTTCAAAAAACTTATCTAAAAATGGCTTTAACTTGAAAACAGCGCACTTTATCAAAGTTTTACTGAAATTCTTTTATTGCACGTTTGATTTTACATCAAAAAATGAAGTCGAAAAATGTATGCGACCAATGTTTCAATTTATTGAAAAAATAGCATTGAAAAAAAAAAAAAATTAGGCCCGTTTTGGATTTTTTTGAAATGTTTGCATTGATGTCCTTGAAAACATATCAGAAAATAAAAAAATAAAATAGTGTTTTTTTGCAAATCAAGTTTTAGTGACAAAAAGTTAAATAAAAAATCACCAAATTTATTTTACCATGAATTATTTTTCTCAGTGTAGTCCTTATCCATACAAAATCTTTGCCGAAGACACCAAATCGATCAAAAAATTTCTTCAAGAGATACAGATTTTTGAATTTTCATAAATCATTTTTTATGGACAGCTGCCTAATTAAAATGGAAATTGTATGGACAAACTAATGATGCAAAATGGCTTCTTTGGACATACCAAAGGCATAAAAAAAGTTTCAGCCGGATCAAAAATACAAAAATTAACCGATTTCGTAGAGAACTGCTCAGGACTAAAAAATATAGTGGGTAATTCTCTACCAACTCACACGAAATCTGGAAAAGTTGCCCCGACCCCTCTTCGATTTGCGTGAAACTTTGTCCTAAGGGGTAACTTTTGTCCCTGATCACGAATCCGAGGTCCGTTTTTTGATATCTCGTGACGGAGGGGCGGTACGACCCCTTCCATTTTTGAACATGCGAAAAAAGAGGTGTTTTTCAATAATTTGCAGCCTGAAACAGTGATGAGATAGAAATTTGGTGTCAAAGGGACTTTTATGTAAAATTAGACGCCCGATTTGATGGCGTACTCAGAATTCCGAAAAAACGTATTTTTCATCGAAAAAAACACTAAAAAAGTTTTAAAAATCCTCCCATTTTCCGTTACTCGACTGTAAAAAATTTTGGAACATGTCATTTTATGGGAAATTTAATGTACTTTTCGAATCTACATTGTCCCAGAAGGGTCATTTTTTCATTTAGAACAAAATTTTTCATTTTAAAATTTCGTGTTTTTTCTAACTTTGCAGGGTTATTTTTTAGAGTGTTTTAATGTTCTACAAAGTTGTAGAGCAGACAATTACAAAAATTTTGATATATAGACATAAGGGGTTTGCTTATAAACATCACAAGTTATCGCGATTTTACGAAAAAAAGTTTTGAAAAAGTTACTTTTTGCGTTTCTCTTTGTTTCGTCGTCCGTGTCTGTCGCGGGTGACCATGAACGGCCATGATCGATGACGACCAACTTTTTCAAAACTTTTTTTCGTAAAATCGCGATAACTTGTGATGTTTATAAGCAAACCCCTTATGTCTATATATCAAAATTTTTGTAATTGTCTGCTCTACAACTTTGTAGAACATTAAAACACTCTAAAAAATAACCCTGCAAAGTTAGAAAAAACACGAAATTTTAAAATGAAAAATTTTGTTCTAAATGAAAAAATGACCCTTCTGGGACAATGTAGATTCGAAAAGTACATTAAATTTCCCATAAAATGACATGTTCCAAAATTTTTTACAGTCGAGTAACGGAAAATGGGAGGATTTTTAAAACTTTTTTAGTGTTTTTTTCGATGAAAAATACGTTTTTTCGGAATTCTGAGTACGCCATCAAATCGGGCGTCTAATTTTACATAAAAGTCCCTTTGACACCAAATTTCTATCTCATCACCGTTTTAGGCTGCAAATTATTGAAAAACACCTCTTTTTTCGCATGTTCAAAAATGGAAGGGGTCGTACCGCCCCTCCGTCACGAGATATCAAAAAACGAACCTCGGATTCGTGATCAGGGACAAAAGTTACCCCTTAGGACAAAGTTTCACGCAAATCGAAGAGGGGTCGGGGCAACTGCTGTGTGAGTTGGCGGAGAATTACCCTAGTGCAATTTTGTTTTTTAAGCTTTTTGAACAATTTGCCTTACTCATTAAGTATCGGAAAAAAACTAGACAAAATTGTTCCTCTATTCTATAGATTCAAAAAAATATATATTTGGAAATGATTTTTTTTAAAGATTGAAAGAAACAACTTGGTGATGACAGCAAGAATTAAGAAATTTACATAAATTGCTTGTGGGATATACACTTTTTATTCGGGTTAGTTAATTTTTTTTTTAATTTTTGTGTAAGCAAATTTAAACGTATATTTCACCTATTCAACTGACTCGGTTTTATATGAAAATTGTTGATTAAGAACGTCTCTCAGTGAGTGCTCAGTGAACATCGGTTGACAATGATTTTTCCCTTTGCTGTCAAGGGTTATCCCGTTACCATCCACAAGCTTCCCCGGTTGGAAACGTGCTTCCCATCGCGTGGCAACGCAACATGCAGATACGGTATGATACCCGCTCCCATTCAATCCCGAGGTGTTTGCACTCAACAGAGTGGAGTGCCGTAATGAGCTTCACCAACGCCACCATCGTCGTCGTCGTTCACCGCGCCGTGACTTATGGCTTCGAGTAGACGCATCTGGGTCCCAGGACTCAATAATTTAGGTGAATCCAGCTTCATACCGAGGTCGCTATCGTTATCCTACGCAAGTTGAAAAGGTCGAAAGGGCTCGCTGATGATCAGCGAGTGAGAGTGGTTTATTTTTTGCTGCGGTGTTCAGTAAACTGGAAGATGATAAATTTTACATTTTCAATGACTGTAACAAGACAGCAAGAATTTCAGAAATGTTGATTTCTCCGAATAATTCAACTTAACCTTTACCGATATAGATTCAGTGAGCTTAAAAAATACTGTTTAAACGTCATGACTTAACCACCTACCCCGAAGCCATTCATAGGATCCAAGGATTACGGCGGAGAATCACGTGCAGGTTCACGGTCAAGGGTCGAGGATTTTCCTGGCCAATAAGTACGGACCGTCACCGCCCACGCACATATTTTTCCTGGAAAGACCTTTTGCCGGTCATCACGTGCCAGCCAGTCAGTGCGGGGATCTCGAAGTGATGGTGGCACAAATTTGTATCGCTTGAGCTATGGAGATCCATGCCACGACTACGGCAGGCACGCAAGCAGGGGCGCCGACTCTGGGGGGGCACGGTACTTTTTGCCCCCCCTAAAATTTGGCTGGGGGGGCAGCCCATACAATTTGCCCCCCCCAGAAATTTTGGAAGAAAAATATTCTTATATCAAATATAAAAAAATCACAGAAATAATTGAAAATAATATCTAAAACTAAAATGGAACATTGTTTGTACACACGGATAGAATTCTTGTAAGCGAATCCGTAAAATAGTTCAAAAACATTTGTTGTTTTCGAAATCGCTGAAATTTTATGAACAAAATCGTGTACAATTTTCTGGATTTAGATGCATTTTTATTCTAAGTCGACAATATTTTATCTATACCACTGTGCTCTCTAGGAAAATCAGTAAGCTTAGTACAAGATCACAGAGTCATCGGTAAATGATTTGAGAGATTTCGTCAACATAGATTTAACTGATTTGCTCATAAGATTTCTATCTGTGCATGTTGTTTCAAAAACAAAACCAATGTACTTTTTCCATAGCACTTCATCTACAATCAAACTTACGCAAACTCTTGTGAAAACAATCATCATGTTTTCAAACGCAACATTCTGCGATTTGCCATTGTAGATCAGGATTTAGCGAATATAAACTGAAAGAATTTTCAAAATGGTCATTTGTTGACTGCTTACATTTACAAAAATGCTGATAAATTCGATAATTTTTTGGGTAATTTTAGAAACGATTTGAAAAGATTTCAAATACATTTGTTAACCGCTAACCGTTCTATACCAATTTTAGCCCAAAAATACAATTGTTTCAAAAAAAGTAAATTTTTGAAAACTAGCGCACCGCTTTACTGAGAAACAGACAAATTAAAACCTAATCTGAGACAATTTCACTATAATCTTAAAAAACAAAAGTGTATCGCCTTCTGCCATTTATGTTCGATTTAAAAAAAAAATAAAAAAGGCTGTAGAAATTTTAACTGCACCCTCAAAAAATACGCCAAAAAAAACAGGAAATCAGCATTATTGAGTATTGGGATTCCATTTTAAAACGTTTTTGGTTAAATTCTTAAATTCTTAAATTCTTAAATTCTTAAATTCTTAAATTCTTAAATTCTTAAATTCTTAAATTCTTAAATTCTTAAATTCTTAAATTCTTAAATTCTTAAATTCTTAAATTCTTAAATTCTTAAATTCTTAAATTCTTAAATTCTTAAATTCTTAAATTCTTAAATTCTTAAATTCTTAAATTCTTAAATTCTTAAATTCTTAAATTCTTAAATTCTTAAATTCTTAAATTCTTAAATTCTTAAATTCTTAAATTCTTAAATTCTTAAATTCTTAAATTCTTAAATTCTTAAATTCTTAAATTCTTAAATTCTTAAATTCTTAAATTCTTAAATTCTTAAATTCTTAAATTCTTAAATTCTTAAATTCTTAAATTCTTAAATTCTTAAATTCTTAAATTCTTAAATTCTTAAATTCTTAAATTCTTAAATTCTTAAATTCTTAAATTCTTAAATTCTTAAATTCTTAAATTCTTAAATTCTTAAATTCTTAAATTCTTAAATTCTTAAATTCTTAAATTCTTAAATTCTTAAATTCTTAAATTCTTAAATTCTTAAATTCTTAAATTCTTAAATTCTTAAATTCTTAAATTCTTAAATTCTTAAATTCTTAAATTCTTAAATTCTTAAATTCTTAAATTCTTAAATTCTTAAATTCTTAAATTCTTAAATTCTTAAATTCTTAAATTCTTAAATTCTTAAATTCTTAAATTCTTAAATTCTTAAATTCTTAAATTCTTAAATTCTTAAATTCTTAAATTCTTAAATTCTTAAATTCTTAAATTCTTAAATTCTTAAATTCTTAAATTCTTAAATTCTTAAATTCTTAAATTCTTAAATTCTTAAATTCTTAAATTCTTAAATTCTTAAATTCTTAAATTCTTAAATTCTTAAATTCTTAAATTCTTAAATTCTTAAATTCTTAAATTCTTAAATTCTTAAATTCTTAAATTCTTAAATTCTTAAATTCTTAAATTCTTAAATTCTTAAATTCTTAAATTCTTAAATTCTTAAATTCTTAAATTCTTAAATTCTTAAATTCTTAAATTCTTAAATTCTTAAATTCTTAAATTCTTAAATTCTTAAATTCTTAAATTCTTAAATTCTTAAATTCTTAAATTCTTAAATTCTTAAATTCTTAAATTCTTAAATTCTTAAATTCTTAAATTTCTAAAATTCTTAAATTCTTAAATTCTTAAATTCTTAAATTCTTAAATTCTTAAATTCTTAAATTCTTAAATTCTTAAATTCTTAAATTCTTAAATTCTTAAATTCTTAAATTCTTAAATTCTTAAATTCTTAAATTCTTAAATTCTTAAATTCTTAAATTCTTAAATTCTTAAATTCTTAAATTCTTAAATTCTTAAATTCTTAAATTCTTAAATTCTTAAATTCTTAAATTCTTAAATTCTTAAATTCTTAAATTCTTAAATTCTTAAATTCTTAAATTCTTAAATTCTTAAATTCTTAAATTCTTAAATTCTTAAATTCTTAAATTCTTAAATTCTTAAATTCTTAAATTCTTAAATTCTTAAATTCTTAAATTCTTAAATTCTTAAATTCTTAAATTCTTAAATTCTTAAATTCTTAAATTCTTAAATTCTTAAATTCTTAAATTCTTAAATTCTTAAATTCTTAAATTCTTAAATTCTTAAATTCTTAAATTCTTAAATTCTTAAATTCTTAAATTCTTAAATTCTTAAATTCTTAAATTTTTAAATTCTTAAATTCTTAAATTCTTAAATTATTAAATTCTTAAATTCTTAAATTCTTAAATTCTTAAATTCTTAAATTCTTAAATTCTTAAATTCTTAAATTCTTAAATTCTTAAATTTCTAAAATTCTTAAATTCTTAAATTCTTAAATTCTTAAATTCTTAAATTCTTAAATTCTTAAATTCTTAAATTCTTAAATTCTTAAATTCTTAAATTCTTAAATTCTTAAATTCTTAAATTCTTAAATTCTTAAATTCTTAAATTCTTAAATTCTTAAATTCTTAAATTCTTAAATTCTTAAATTCTTAAATTCTTAAATTCTTAAATTCTTAAATTCTTAAATTCTTAAATTCTTAAATTCTTAAATTCTTAAATTCTTAAATTCTTAAATTCTTAAATTCTTAAATTCTTAAATTCTTAAATTCTTAAATTCTTAAATTCTTAAATTCTTAAATTCTTAAATTCTTAAATTCTTAAATTCTTAAATTCTTAAATTCTTAAATTCTTAAATTCTTAAATTCTTAAATTCTTAAATTCTTAAATTCTTAAATTCTTAAATTCTTAAATTCTTAAATTCTTAAATTCTTAAATTCTTAAATTCTTAAATTCTTAAATTCTTAAATTCTTAAATTCTTAAATTCTTAAATTCTTAAATTCTTAAATTCTTAAATTCTTAAATTCTTAAATTCTTAAATTCTTAAATTCTTAAATTCTTAAATTCTTAAATTCTTAAATTCTTAAATTCTTAAATTCTTAAATTCTTAAATTCTTAAATTCTTAAATTCCTAAATTTCTAAAATTTTTAAATTCTTAAAAAATTTATTGATGTATCATAATTTTGAAATTTTCGATTTTATTTAAACATTGAATTTTATAGTTATTTCTTAATTTCTGGTTTTTTGATTATTTTTTTTCTTAACATTTTTAAGCCTAGAATGTTTAACCCTAGAAGTAGTATTTTTTACCCTAGAATTTTTTTAAACTATTATTTTTTTTTTGGAATATTGAATTTTGTTAATTTTTTTTTTCTAAATTGCTGATTTGAAAAATGGATGTTTTTTTAAATGTGTATTTGTATTTTAAAATTTCTGGAGTTCTAAATTTTTGCTGTTTACTTTTGTTTTTTTATTTTAAGAATATTTGTATTGTTGAATTTCTAAATATCTGATTATTTTTATTATTGACTGTTACTTCTAGAAAATAAGTGAGAATATGCCAATGAGAAGGAATTCGCCTTCAAAACATATTCAAAATTCCCCCCAATTAACATTCTCAATCACGATTTAATAAATTATCTTTTTCTAAAAAAAATGGATTCCGGATGATAAAAAAATCGTAATAAAATTATTAAAATTCGTGATATACAAGAAACTTTAACATCTAATCGCCACTCTTACCTATCGATTTCGGAAAACAACCGTGCCCCCCCAACATTTTGGACTAGTCGGCGCCCCTGCACGCAAGTGTCAAACAAACAGCCCCCTTTTCCTGGCTAAAGGCCAAAAAGGTGGAAAGGTGAAGGGATGCTGGGATGCGTTTTTTCTGGATGTGGGATATATTTAACACCGAAATGAGGGCGTACATTGAGATATCTAGGCAACGAGTGTGTGATTATGTTTTATGGCGTCAGCACAAAATAACCTTCTTTTTTTTAAAAAGAACACAAAAATACGTCCTTTCGAGATGGATATTTTTAGTAACACGTTCCTGTATTTAAATGATTTATTTTTTATACTCACAGGAAAAGCGTAAAGAAACTTTTTAACCTTTTTCGCATCACGACTTGTCAAAATCTCTTCAAACGAACATCAATGAGTAAATGATATTTTCACGAGTCTCTCTGTTCAACTCAGTTCGATTATTCAAAACATTGGCGCATACCGAAATTGGCTGACGTTCGAAGTATCGTTTTTCGTTCAAAAATATAAGGCGGGAATCGCACCCGCGCCCCATAGCAACTTAGGGATCGGCAGCCGAAGCCGCTAACCACCGCGCCACGAGGCGAAGTTGGCATTTAATGTCCCCTAAAACATATCAGAAAAAATGTGTTTTTTGCAAATCAAGTTTGAGTGACAAAAAGAGAGATAGAAAATCACAAAAAAAAATTACCGTGTATAATTTTTTTCAGTGTAGTCCTTATTCATACCTACAACTTTGCCGAAGACACCAAATCGATCAAAAAATTCCTTCAAAAGATACAGATTTTTGAATTTTCAAACATTATTTTTGTATGGGCAGCTGCCAATTTTGTATGAAAACTTATATGGACAACCTAATGATGCAAAATATCTTCTCTGGGCATACCGAAGGCACTAAAAAAGTTTCAGTCGGATTAAAAAAATACAAAAATTAAAATTGAAGAGAAAAGACAGTTTTCGTAGAGAATTGCTGACATGACATGAGCATGACATTTCGGTCAAGTAGATTTCCCAAACTAATGGTCTACATATTTGAGGGTGTAATATTACCTAGAAGTTCATAAAATAATGCAAAATGTATTATACACCCAGGCTTTTTTACACGCAGTTGGATTACTACTTGTTTTGCTACGTAGATTTTAAAATTTTATCAATCTTAAAATTAATAAAAAGTTTAATTTAAGAAGCTTAACATTTTCAAGTTAGAATATTTTCAATTTTTCGATATAATTTTACCATAAACAATGAAAAATATTGACAAAGGACCGTATTACATCCGGGAATATGGATAGATATTGTATTTAAAAATAAAGGGTAATATTACCTAGAAAATGGTGTAAATTTAGGGGAGAGTGGGGAGACTTGATCCCTTTTTTTTGTATCGCACATAACTCTGTCAATTTCTCACAAAACTATACACTTTTTGCATGAATTGAAAGCTTAAACATTCATCTATGTTTGGTTAATAAGGGTATTTCATCAGATGAACTCTTTGAATCATGCCGAGCGTTTTAAAAAAATATTTTAAACCGGCATTTTAAAAATGTTAGGGGTAACTTGATCCTCCTTTCAACATTTTGAAGAAATCTTAAGCAAAATGTTTCTTATTCATCCAAACTTTAAATTTTCTATAAGTTACAGCAATTTCACGTAAAACCTGTACGTTAGTGTTCAAAATATAACAAGTTTAGTATGTAAAATATTTAAAAACTTAAAATATTATTTTTTAGACCAAAATTAAGCCTGTTTACAAAAGCTGGAAATTTTTGTTAACAAAACTTTTGAAAAACCCGATTTAATCCCACCTGGGGTGAGATAGAGCCTTTCTTACTAAAGAATATAACAATGGTAGAACCTTTTTCAATTCATAACATCGACTTTGTTTATTTATAACGTCAGCACAAAAGAAAGTCTTATGATGAAAGCAATGTATTATAAATGATATGATTTCCAAAGGAAATAAAAAACGCAATTTTCACCAAAAGAATATTTTCAATCGTACAATATGTTTGTAAGTTTGTAATCAAACAAGCGTTTATGACAAACGCGATCATAGCAAGCTTCCCTTGCGCCAGTGACAACAAACACCGCGGTTTTGGTTTTTTAGCTTCGGTACGAGCACTTTTGTGTGTTGGTATTGTCCGTTTTTTTTCAAAGGTACACGCCGCGCGGCATTTCAGAATGTGCCGCAGGCACTGTTGCCAGCGATTTTTTGCCCGCGAGCGAGAAGAAGCTCTAGCTGGCAACGAAAAAAAAACAACAACACAACGCTTGAAGTTATACCTCTACACCATCGCCTCTTTAGCACAAGGCGCCGTGTGCGGTGAGCGCGAGTGTGGAGAGGAAAGGAATATAAGTTCTCTCCCTCGCTCGCTTGCGATCAAAGCTTTCCTTTTTCACCCAACAACAAGAAGCAAGCCAAGAACTTTCGAAGAAGATCCCCACTTTCTAAAAAGATCCCCACTCTCTAAAAGCTCTTTCAAATTCACCTCAATGTTTCTCAAGATTTAATCTTTTGCCTCTGATCTAGATAAAATATTAGTTAGGACACAAACCTCTAGACCACCACACAACAAAAATAAATGACAGAATTTAAATCGCATAATGGTCTCATGTCGCAGGTTTCAAAACAAATACTGGACAGTTATGCATATAATGATAATACTAAAGAGCCGAAAAATATACGATGTCTATAGTAGCAAATGAAAATCGATAGGGCACCCAACACATATTAGAGTATATTGGATCCCAATAACAAGACGCGCCAGCAGTACGCGCCAGAATTAGAAGCTCAACTTGACAACTTGTCGACCTGGCGACGATGCGTCTAAAATCGATGCAGTGTGATTTTTTGACGATTTTTCCGAAGAAAATACATGCTGAATCGACATATTTACGAAGATGAAAATGACGTCCAGCCTTAAAGTAAAACCTATACCTTTCTTTAGTAAGAAAGGCAAAAAGTAAATCGCTCTAAAAATTGATCCGGATTGCCGATAGATGTCAAATTTGTTTCAGATGCTCACTCATGGTCTGTACTATGGATGTAGAAAGAAATTTCGGTTAAAATCGGAAATGAAAAGTGTTGGCAAAGGTCACCAGGTGGGCTTTTACCTTTTTTTAGGGATTTTTTTTCTTTTGGTAGGTTAATCAAACGGCTCTAACTCCAGAACCAGATTATGGATCTGGATGAAAATTTGGGAGGTTGTAGAGCCCGAAAAATGCAATTTTTGAGATAAATAAAAGAAAAGAAAATGAAAAATTTTGACCATATTTTCATTTGAAAACTGTGTATTTTGTTGAAAAGTCTGGCCGCATCCGAAAACAGATGGATATTTCGAAATTCGGTCTCGAAATGACCCTTGTTCAGCACACCAGCTTTCAAATGCACTTGGAACAATCAAAATCGAAAATAGGGGAGCCGAGGATTACGCGACACAAAATTTGGCAAAAAATTTACCACACACGGACATCACTCGAACTCCACGGAATTTATTTTCTCAAAATTCGAGGGTTGGAGATAGGCGAGTTCTGTCAAGGTGAATCGATAGAGCGTCTAAAATCGATGCAGTGTGATTTTTTGACGATTTTTCCGAAGAAAATACATGCTGAATCGACATATTTACGAAGATGAAAATGACGTCCAGCCTTAAAGTAAAACCTATACCTTTCTTTAGTAAGAAAGGCAAAAAGGTTTCCTTTAGTATATAAAGTTATGTACAACTATACTAAAGGAAACTATGTATGAAAACCCAGCCCAATTAATTAATCTTGAGGCTGATTCCAGTGACTGTAAAAATGCAGGGATCAAGTCTCCCTAAACGCACTTTTTTAAACAATTGATTGTAAAAATAGTATGACGATAAATTTAACATCAAATGCGTAAGGGTTTTGGAGTTAATAAGTTTATCAAACAATTCATATATAAAAAATATTTTTTTGAATATTTTTTTAGTGTTTTCTATGCATATTAAAAAAAGAAAAAAAGATCTCTTGGAAGTTTTTTGCAGCTCGTTTTAGAAAAATGTGTGTAACTCAATCTAAACATTTTTTAATTTTTTTCTTTGTTTTCTACAATGAGTTTTAGTTAATTTCGCACAACTTTCTAGAACAAAGCTAATTGTTTTACCCACATACTGACGAGATACAGGCTTGGGATCAAGTGTCCCCGGGGATCAAGTCTCCCCACTCTCCCCTACTTCTATCAAGTGTATTGAACTTTTCCATTTATTTTGAGATTAAATTGCATCAATGAGGAGGAAAAATACAACCATCAAATTTTAAACCAGGAGTGCCCAGACTTTTGGCCCAGCGGGCCAGATCTGATTTGTCGGAATCAGTGACGGGCCGGAACTAATATTAGATAAAAGTTGAAAAAGAAAACAAATGTTTTTCATAAAATTAATTTTATTCGGTCATTAAATTAAGAAACTAATGTTTCAAATAAAATTCATGTACACTCAACCCCCGGTGGTTGGTCACTTTTTCGTTTGACACTTTTTTAGTTTGTACCCCGTTGGTTGGTCAAAGACAAACTAAAAAGTGACGAACTGTCACTTTTTACACGGCGCTTACCAACACTGTCAAATCAAACGTTTGGTAGTGTGTGTGAACTCCGTGTAAAAGGGGTGTCAAACTAAAAAGTGACCCCGTTCGTTTGACAACAGTTGGTGTCAAACCATCGGGGTTTGAGTGTACCTTGATTGTCAGAATAAAATACAAAGATAACTATAAAAAGTTTGTTTTATTTGATATTTTTTAATCGTGTTGTCCATTGCGATATAATATCCTGATATTATTAACATTAAAAACATTCAAATGTCATTGGTCCATGAAAGTTTCTTAAAGTTCAATTTCCTCACATAACAATCACAAAACATTCAATGCGTCATGAAGAAATTTATTGAAAATAAATTTGGATTCAAATCTTCTTTACAAAATGCACTTTTTTGTTGCTGTGCAACTTTATTCAAATATTTTACAACTATTTTAAAATGATTTGGAAAACACACAAAATTTGAACAATGTTTTATTCAATTAATTATCCCTTAAAAAATTTTGACTCATTCTGTTTTTTTATTTATGTTTTAAAAATATTTGCAGTAGTATTTATTTAAAGTATGGATAATTTGCTTTCTCAAGCTTTTTTTCAAACAAAACCATATCACTCAAAAGTTGTTCTGAAAAATTAATCTTTTTCTGATTACTCATTTATTGAAAATCCATTTTAATCAAGTTCCTCAAAAAAATATAATTTTAAGCGAACAAAAAAATAAAAAATAAATATAAAGATTGAAATAACAGGCCGTGGTCTCAACATTTGAATGAAAAAAGTGTTTTAAAGTGCATTTTATACCTGCCCAGCTGTTTTGCAATCATTAGTTTTCAGAATATCCAAGTATTGAAGAGATTTTTTTTTCAGCGGAACAAAAATTGTCGTGCTGTACATCGGAATTCCACAAAAATATATGTTTTATCGATTCCAGATATGCTAAATATGATTATCAATGCAGAAAAATGCATTTAACATTATTTAAAGTTGGTTGGACTAATTTCATGGAAATTTTGAAGTTTTTTAAACTGATTTTGATGGATTAAGGGGGGGGGGGGAATATATATATTTTTTATTGGGCTTATTCAACCAATTCCAATCGATTTTTGGTAACTTTTTCGATTTTAAGTGTTTTAAACATTTTATTCGATATTTGTTTTAAATTGCGGCCAAACTTAACCCCAGATTTTTTTGAGCATTGCATTGAACAAATCACATGAAATTAATTAAATCGTCATATCTCAAATTATCAGCAAATTTTTGAATTCTCATTTCTAATGACTTTTGAGGGTTTAAAATGTGTTAACAATTTATTTTTTTGAAGATTTTTTAGATCGAAGGGTCAAGCTTACAAGTTTTTTTGCAGTTTTTTTTTACATTTTTCAACGTGACTATTGAAATCACGATCAGGCCCATAGAGTAACCTGCATACTCAGTTAAAAAAAATATGTTTAACCTAGGACTTAAAATTGGGGTCATTCACAAGTCACGTAGAAACAAAAAATATAAATCTTGAGGTTTAAGCGAAATTTTAGGATTTTGTTTTGAATGGTCCAATGAACACAATTTTTATTTTTTACTTTTTGAGTGTTTTTGTATAGGGGAACAGCATCTAATTCTAGCGTGCCTTGAATGTTGGCAGGTCAGAACTTTGACATACAATAAAAGCTAATTAAAAGCGTTTTCAACTGAAATCGAGTGATAAATAGTTCAAAAAGAAGTGAGCAAGCAAGCTTCTATTAAAAGTTAGGCAAAATTTGTTGTTTAAATAGTGAAAATCAGCAAAAAGGATGGATTTAGGAGCGAGTGCTAAAAATTGAAATTTTGTTTGTCGGACCTTTAATAAAAACTCTAGAACTCAAATTATGTGTTCTGTTTAAATGTTGATTCAAACATCTATTTGATATTCAGAAAACAAATACAAGTAAATTTTTAGCAGAACACGAAATTCAATTCGATTTTTCGTCAGAAAATGGCCTTTTCTATTTCCAGTCCAGCTTCTGGCTACCTTTCAGGATAATAGAAATGTCACCGGTGACCACTAATGAATTCCATATATTTTTACCTCCGATTGTCACAGCGAAGGGAAAAATTCCAACCACCAACCGATGATTGATTGCAGTTCGGCGGAAAATTTGGTCCAACCTTCCGCACGCTTATCCGGTCCCCACACCGGTTCCGGATTAATTCGCCTTACCTGGGAAATATTCTCCGTTCGGGGATGTCCTTCGCGGAAAGTCGTCCACTAAATCCACTACGGTGAGCAGGGCGGGGCAGGGGGGAGGGTTCCGAGCAATTTTCCTTTAGTGCAGTCAGCCGGAAAATGACAATGTTTCTCCTTTTGGTTTTCCCTCACGCGATCTTGTGCTTGTTCTTCGTCTTCTTCAGCTTCCGGTTAAGCCTTTCCTTTACCCGGTGTCACACACGGACAGAAACACAACTTCACACTCACACACTCCTTATTGAGGAGCACTGGTGCCCGTACAACGGAAACACAATAATCCTTCCGATTGGCGAAACTTCATCCCCGGGACGATCGTTTATCGAGTAGAAAGATTCGCAGAGCTTTTCCTTCGTGTTTTTTTATTTATTTGTATCCCAAAAAAAGGGGAAAGAACGACACACACGTGTGTAGAAAGTTTCGCGCCAATTCTTGTGACACACGCACGCACGCACGCACGAACTAACAATCGTCCGAAGTCACACGACGGCACGACAAAGACGATAACGGGAAATTTCGCGACTCCTTTTTCCTTGGCAATTTTTCAACGGAACAATCGACCTACAACGCACCCACTTCCGCAACGTTCCGGCGGTGATCCTGTACTGGTCGGCGCGCCGAACTGTCCAACCGTTGGGAGGCTGGTTTGCTCACCGGGCAAACAAACTGGAAAACAGAGAGAGAAAGAGAGAACTGTCCGTGAGCAGAGAGTTATTACATCGGAAGGGAGAGTAAAAGTCTGAGAACGTGCCCCACTCGCGTGCGTGCTTGCAGCGAAGGGCAGTGCAGTGGAGAGAGTTTCTCTCTCTCTCTCGGGAAAATTTTGCTCTGCTCGGAGAGTGGGGAAACCTTGCACGCGATTGTCCTTGCAGCATGTGCTCGGTTCGCTCTTGGGAGAAAGCAAGCGCACAATGATTGCACTGACACACTGTGTTGTTATGGTTTTGTGGGGTGAAACAGTGGGACAGAGTTCGCTCAAGGATGGTTAAAAAAATCAAATCAAATTGAAAAAAAAAATAATGTTCCCAAATGTACTCTCGTTTTTGATGGTTCAAAAACGTCCACGAAACAAAACGATCAGTGTTCGTATAATAAGTTAATTTAATTTAATAAAAAAAAAATTAAGTTAAATTTATCGGAAACTTACTGAAAAATTCAGTAGGGCAGATTGGAAAGTTTTTTTAACGCTTAGGGATCGTTCAAAAATTACGTCAATGAAGAGGGGGAGGGGAAGAAGGGTCTAAAGTTTGTGACAGCCCATGTAAAAGGTGTAGAGCGGTTCCATAAGAAGCCAATTGCACTCGAGAATGACATTTGAGAAGGACGTAAGTTATTTAAATATTTATGTATTAAATTTTTTTTTTCGTCCAACATTTTTGAGGAGCCTAAGATGTTACAAATAGATTCACGAAAAATGCAGGATGGAACGTACGGAAAATACAAACATCATTAATAAAACTGCTTTTCCAAAAAGTGGTCTAATCGTCACAATTTCCAAAAACCTGACGTGGGATTCGATTCTCCAGACAA
Organism: Culex pipiens pallens; assembly: GCF_016801865.2. NCBI lineage: Eukaryota > Metazoa > Arthropoda > Insecta > Diptera > Culicidae > Culex > Culex pipiens. The sequence goes on from NC_068939.1 coordinate 146,921,357, forward strand.
TTTTACACAAAAGTCTCCATGTTGATCATTGCCCTGAGTCCAATCCTTGTGCAGTACAGCAGTTTAAAAATTATTATTTTGGCCATTCCAGATTTGGTTTTTCAGTCTCGTAAATATTTTTACCAGAAAGCTCGTCCAATATCCCATAAATTTGATTAAGAGTTTCAACCCTCAGCCCTGGGTAATCTTCCCTCGACGGGGCCAAGGAAGATTTATTGTTTTTTTTTTTTACAAATTGACTGTTCTTAATATTTTTTTAATAAGTTTAAAACTTTGTCTTTTTTGATTTTTTTTAAACTTTGTCCTTGTATTCCATTTGAAAAAAAGATGCAAATTTGTATCTTTGGTTTTTCCACAGAAGTAACCATAGATTTTCTAGGACTGATAATACACACGTATCAATTTGGATATTTGACAATAAAAAAATCTGATCGATTTGATGTCTTCGACAAAGTTTGATATAGTCCTAGGACCAGGGACATGATCAGGTAATATTTAGAAATAAACTTGCACTTGGAAAAAAAACTAGTTTTTGGTTCAGGGTTCCACAAAAAAAAAACACAATTTTATTGTTTATTTAGTTTTGAGGGCTAACATCTTAAAAACGAATAGAACCAGTGGGATTTTTTTTTATTAAAAAAAAAAACAAAGAGCATAGGAACTTATTTTAATAGTTGAAAATTTATTAAATAATCTTAAATGAAACTAAAAGAAGCTATGATTTAAAAAATGAAGCAATTCCAAAAAAACTTTATGATTGTAAATGTTGTTAATAATTTTTTTTTTGGAATGCTGCATTCCAAATAAAATGGTAGTCAAATGGTTATTTTATGTTATTAACCAAGCACATTGAAAACTATTACTAATATTTAAAAAAAAAGTTTTCCCGAAAAAGTGACAAAAATAAACTCTATGCCGAGCTGTAAATGGAAATTTCACGAACATTCGAAATTATTTTAAACGAGCCCAATCGTGGCAAATGTACAATAAACGCATGAAAATATATAATTTGAACATTTTTTTATTCGCGGCAAAAAAAAATCCATTAAGGGGTTACATACCTGTTTAAAATCTCAAAATTTCATGATGCAAAAATTTATTAAATCCACTTAGAAGATGATTTTCAATCACTCCTGAATGTTTTATAAAGATATTTCATGATTTAAGTGAGTGACAGACGATTCAAGCTCAAAATTTTGCCATGCACAAAGCGGACTGTCAAACTTTATGAGCATGTTTCTCTGAACACCTAGTTGATATACGTGTGCCACGATATCTCGAGATGGGATGGACCAAATTGGCTAAAATTTTGGGTGAAGACTCCCCCTCTTCATTGAGCGTTTTCAAAAAACACAAAAATCAAAAACGGGTGATTTTTATGTGAAAAGCATAAAAATATTTTTATCTTTTTTTTTAAATAAGCTTTTTGAAAATCAGCTTTTGTCATGCACACGGGACTTGTTTAACGGTTGTTCACTAAAATTTTGAGCCGATTTGGTCAAAGCAGTGTAAAAATATCGTGACACCCGTGCTAACTTCAAATAGCTATATATCGGCAATGATAAAACCAAATGTCTTCAAATTTGTTTTGTTCTTGAATAAAAATTTGAAAACAGATTTAAAAAAAGTTAAATTGTAAAAAAGTTAATTTGTAATTTTTGGCGATTTACATGTATGCAACCCCTTAATGCATTTTTTCCAATTCATGCTACAGTGAAAATAATCAACTTATCAATAAAGCCTTTAAAAATTTCCAGAGTGCTACAAGTTTTTCCAATCGGTGGTTCCAAAACTCCAAATATGTTAAAAGCTTAAAATCGACTAATTTTTTTTATTTTTTTTTCAATTTGGGTTTTTATTAGAATTTAGCAGTTCTGTTCCAGGATGCTACATTTGCAATTCAGTGATTTGAAGAACCTTTCAACTGAGATCAATTCATAAGCTTTTGCAGGGAGGGTACATATTTCTACGTTTAGATTTTGCTTGATGAGTGCTCTTTTAGGGACTATGACTAAATTTATTTAAAACGTCAAAATTCACGAAAAAAGAATGAACTGAAATCAACTGTACTAGATTTTTTTTTTAAATATTGAACATTTTTTGCATTTATCATCTTCAAAAATAAAAGAGTTCAAAAAGTAAAAATCACGGTTTCATTTGGAAACTCTTCAAATTTACGTTTACAACTTTGAAGGAAAAATAAATGATACAATATCCATTCAATATTATGCCCTTTCGAAAGTCTCGATTTTTTTAAAGTGTCGAAAAATTTCACGAATGTTTTATATTTTAACATGGGAAATCGGACCATTAGTTTATGAGATATCGACATTAGAAAATGGTAGGTCGTTTGGGTGAGACTTAAAAAACATCAATTTTCCTATTTTAATTTTTTTTTAATCTCGCAACTAAGGGTCGTATCAACAAAGTTCAAAAAAGTTAATTATATATAATTTTCTCAGCTATTCAAAACTTTTTCTTGTAAGGTGGACAAACATGGGCACTAATTTAAAAATATCAGTGTCTTGCGAACCTTCGTGGTGAACGGACACTAGAGCTGCGGTATTTTTTACTACCTAAGCTCAGAGTTATTTCAAAACAAAATTCACAGTCTTTTTAAAGACTACCTGAGTTATTTTCCAAAATTCTAAACAGTCTTTTCAAGACTACCACCACCTGAAATTTTGTTGTATTTTACAAACGAAGCCATCTTTTTAAGAGAACTTTGCTTGCAAAATGCGTCAAAACAAAGGTAAACGCAAATCTTCTGAAGATTTGGTCGTTACGTCGGTGAAGCGTTTGAACGCTAAACCGGCTAACGGAAACAGAAAAAGAAAACAGCCTCTTCTGAGGTCTGATTCTGATTCTGAATGTGAGGTCAATCCTCCAATTCCATTGACAAACAGTTTCGGTGTTTTATCCGAAACTGATGACAAGGAACCTTCTCCTCGTACTGAGCCTTCTGCCGTCGAGAAACGAGTAAAGGCTCCGCCAATTGTAGTGACTTCCGTCTCCGATTTGGCCAGCTTTCGAACGCAACTGAAGAATTGCAAGGAAACTTGCAATTTGAAAGTTTCGTTCCAGCTTGGTCGAAGAGGAGAATGTCGCTTGTTGACGGAATCTTTACAAGATCACCAAACTTTTGTTGGTTATTTGAAAAACCACAAACACAATTTCTACACGTATGAGACCAAGAATGCTCGTCCATTCAAGGCGGTCTTGAAAGGTCTCTCCAACGACTTGTCGGTGGATGAGATCAAAAACGAACTTAAGGTGTTGCTTGGCTTTGCCCCATCCCAAGTAATACCGATGAAGAAAAAAACAAACGGGAATATTTCTCGCTTTGGTTTGACTTCACAATTTTATCTGATTCATTTCAACAGAAATGAAATCAACAATTTGAAACTTTTGGACAAAGTACAGTTTTTGTTCCATGTACGGGTAAAGTGGGAGCATTTTAAGAAACATGGCGGCAATGGCCAGAATCTGACCCAGTGCCGGCGTTGCCAGGCATTCGGTCACGGTACTGATCATTGCGCCATGGTTCCAAAATGCATGGTTTGCGGGGATTCTTCTCACGACAAGGACAATTGTCCCGTGAAAGAAGTCACCCAATTTAAATGTGCAAATTGTGGTGGAAATCACAAATCAAATTTCTGGGATTGCCCCATCAGAAAAAAGGTTTTGGATTCTCGTGCTAAGCATCAGCCGAAATCCAAACCGAAATTTTCTCAAAGTCAGGTTGTACCTGCATCTTTAAATCAAACGTTCGTGCTGTCTCACTCGAACAATTCTAGAAATACCCCTACCGTGGAAAAGTTAGGTAACAACAATGGCATTTCTTATGCTAACGTCGTTTCGGGTTCATCCACGAATTTTAAATCCTCTACCAATCTTTCTGAAATTGGGCAGGTACCTCAAATCTCATTTGAAAATTTTTCTGCTGGCAACGCTTTGGGATCTTCTGATCTCGGCGATGTTACGTTTGAAAAAATGACTTTTTTGCAAAACTCACTGTTTGGTTTGATTCAAACAATGAGTAATGCTACATCCATGATGGAAGCAATCCAGATTGGATTAAAATTTGCGAATGATGTTGTTCTTACCCTGAAGTTTAATCATGGATCTAAGTAATTCCATCAATATTATGAATTTTAATGCTCGCTCTTTAAAAGCGAAAGAAAATGAATTTTTCAACTTTTTACGAGTTCATAACGTGCATGTTGCTGTTATAACCGAAACATTTTTAAAAACTGGCACTTATTTGAAAAGTGATCCAGATTATAAAGTTATAACTAATAACCGAATGAATCGAAATGGCGGTGGAGTTGCAATAGTTATCCACCGTAGTATGACTTATAGCACTTTACGTGACTTTAAGTTAAAAGTTATTGAAAGTTTGGGCATTGAACTTGAAACTTCTTTTGGGAAAATTATGATTGCAGCTGCATATTTGCCATTCCAATGCACTGGGGAAAATAAAAATTATTTCAAAGGGGATTTGAATAAACTTACTCGGCATAGATCTCGATTTTTGATCATCGGTGATTTTAATGCCAAACACCAATCTTGGAATAATTCAAAAGTAAATTCCAATGGTAAAATTCTGTTCAGAGATTGCACTTCTGGTCTTTATTCGGTTTTATACCCGAATGGGCCAACTTGCTTTTCTTCTGTTAGAAATCCATCAACAATTGATTTGGTTTTGACAAATCAAAGTCAGTATTGTGGTCCTTTAGTGACTCATGCTGATTTTGATTCTGATCACCTTCCAGTAACTTTTTCACTTTCTCATGAAGCAGTTACCAGACCCAATAGTTCTGTGTTTAATTACCACAAAGCTAATTGGGACAGGTATCAGCATCATATTGAGAATAATTTAAATCATGATTTTGTTTTAGAAACCAAAGCTGATATTGATTCAGCCTTGGAATCTTTAACTAATGCAATTTTGGATGCTAGGAATATTGCTATTCCTAAAGTCCAAGTCAAATTTGATTCTCCTATTATTGATGACGATCTTCAGCTTCTGATTCGTCTGAAAAATGTTCGCCGAAGACAGTATCAACGTTCTCGTGATCCTGCACTGAAGCGAATTCAAAAAGATTTGCAAAAGGTTATTGACCACAGATTCACTCTCCTGCGAAATGAAAAGTTCGCAAGAGATGTCGAACAAATTAAACCTTATTCCAAACCTTTTTGGAAACTTTCAAAGGTTCTTAAGAAACCTCAAAAACCCATCCCTTCTTTAAAAGATGGTGATAATATTCTATTAACTAATGGGGAAAAAGCTCAAAAACTTGCTCAGCAGTTTGAGAGTGCTCATAATTTCAACTTGAATGATTTGAGTCCTATTGAAAATCAAATTTCAATAGAATTTCAGAATATTGTTGAACAAGAATTTTCATCAGATGAAGTTTTTAATACGGATCTGAATGAAATAAAATCTATTATCAAAAAATTTAAAAATATGAAAGCCCCTGGTGAGGATGGCATTTTTTACATTTTAATTAAAAAATTACCAGAAGCAACTTTAAGTTGCTTGGTCAAAATTTTCAACAAATGTTTTGATTTGGCATATTTTCCCAGTAGTTGGAAAAATGCCCAAGTAATTCCGATTTTGAAACCGGATAAAAATCCTGCTGAAGCCTCAAGCTATCGGCCCATTAGTTTGCTTTCATCTATTAGTAAATTATTCGAAAGAATAATTCTTAATAGAATGATGACGCACATTAATGAAAATTCAATTTTCGCTGATGAGCAGTTTGGATTTCGCCTTGGGCATTCAACTACTCATCAGTTGTTGAGAGTTTCAAATTTAATTCGAAGCAACAAATCTGAAGGCTATTCTACTGGCGCTGCTCTTCTAGACATAGAAAAAGCATTTGACAGTGTTTGGCATAAAGGATTGATTGCGAAATTGAAAAGGTTTAATTTTCCGATTTATATCGTGAAAATTATTCAAAATTATTTGACGGATCGTACTCTACAGGTATGTTATCAGAATAGCAAATCTGATCAACTACCTGTACGTGCTGGCGTCCCTCAAGGAAGCATTTTGGGTCCAATTTTATACAATATTTTTACTTCTGACTTGCCTGATTTGCCCCCGGGATGTCAGAAATCACTTTTTGCTGATGATACAAGCATCTCCGCCAAAGGTAGAAGCCTTCGTGTCATCACAAGAAGATTACAAAAAAGCTTGGATATTTTCAATTCTTATTTGAAAGAATGGAAAATAACTCCAAATGCTGCAAAAACTCAACTTATTATTTTCCCTCACAAACCAAGGGCTGATTTTCTTAAACCAAAAAGTCATCACATTATAAAGATGAACGAGGTAAATTTAAAGTGGGAGGATCAAGTGAAATATCTTGGACTTGGTTTTGACAAAAACCTTACTTACAAGGATCACATTGAAAGTATCCAGGTTAAATGTAACAAATATATTAAATGTTTGTATCCACTTATAAACAGGAATTCTAGACTTTGTCTCAAGAATAAACTGTTAATTTATAAACAAATTTTCAGACCTGCCATGCTTTATGCTGTGCCGATCTGGACAAGCTGTTGCTTAACCAGGAAGAAAAAACTTCAGAGGATTCAGAACAAAATTCTGAAAATGATTCTGAAACTTCCTCCCTGGTTCAGCACCAGTGAACTTCATCAATTAGCCGAAGTTGACACTTTGGATGTTATGTCCAATAAGATAATTGATGCATTTCGACAAAAATCATTGCAGTCTTCAGCTGCATTGATCCGCTCTTTATATAGTTTATAAGTTAGTTTTAAGGTATCCCTTTTCCCTTTTGTACATGTAGGACCTCCTACATTTGAAATCACTGAATAGCGAAAGCTACAATATTTCATGAATAAATGAAAGTTGCTAGTATTTAAAATTGAGGTGAAAAGTCATCGTTTGTGATTGGACACTCAATAATATTTTAACTGAATGAATGTACATGGAAAAGAAATTTGAATAAATATAAATTAAAAAAAAAAAAAAAATTTAAAAATATGAATAACTGAGACTATTTTCAAAAAAGTTACCTAAAAATAGCTATACCTTGAAACGGTACACAAAATGAAAATTTCACTATTGTACTTTTTGATTGCAAATTCAATTTTTCATTGAAAAATTAATTTGATAAATTTTTGCGATAAATATATCGATTTTTTGAAAAAAAAAAAATTGTATTGATTCAAAAATTCATATCTCAATCAAAGATTTTTTGCCCGTTCTGGAAATTTCTGAAATGTTGGCATTTGATGTTCTCTAAAACATATTATAAAATAAAAAAAAGTGTTTTTTGCTAATCAAGTTTTGTTTTACCGTGTATCATTTTTTCAGTGTAACATTGCCAAATACACCAAATCGATCAAAAATTCATTCAAAAGATACAGATGTTTGAATTTTCATGTATCATTTTTGTATGAACAGCTATGGAAAATTATTTGGACAATATAATTATATGCAAAATGGCTTCTTTGGGCGTACCGAAGGCACCAAAAAAGTTTTAGCCATATTAAAAAATACACAAAAATCGAAAAAATAAAAAACAAAATCGTAAAAATACAAAAAAAAATCTAACAAAAATACAATAAAAAATCGAACAAAAATACAAATTTAAAAAAAAAACGCAAAAAATCGAATGTTTTCAGTTTTGCATCGTATGTTATCATCTTTTAATTAATAATTTTTTCTGCCGTGATAAATGGAACTGGACTGTCTGAATTGAACTTTTTTGTGTACTCCTTTTTATTCGAAACACCATCCAAGTAGAGCAAATCTTGACTCCCGAGAACCATACAGCTCTCGCATGCCCACGTGCTCTCTTTCAAATTTCCCTCCCTCTCTCATCTTCCGCGAGCACGTTTCGCACCACGCTCCACCGTACTGCACGACCGCACCACTGTGTTCTAATAGTAGTGCTGCTGCTTACTCTACCTTTGCACAGTCCGCACACCGCGTACTGGCGCGCAATGCTCACCGACAGTCGCATCGCACCACCACCACCACCACCAAGTGAGTTTGAAAATTCTTCACAGATCGTAAATCCAAATGAGGCTTAAACTTTTAATGCTTATACTGCTGCCTTCCTGCTGGCACCAGGATTTTGGCCTTTTCACCTTTCGGTTTCTTGATCCTGGCTGGCAGCACACACACACACACACACACACACACACACACACACACACACACACACACACACACACACACACACACACACACACACACACACACACACACACACACACACACACACACACACACACACACACACAAATCTAGGAGCAAGGCGTAAGGTTGTGCAGGTACTAGCGGCACAGGCCAGGTACCTGCCCTAGTAAAGCATTTATGTGTGCCGTACTCGTTCTCCTTTTCTGCCTGTTTTCTAGCAGGTTGAAGAACCGACGTGTAAACCAACTCTCCTCGGCATATTTGGAACAGCAAAACAGATGAAATGCTCCACAAATACTTGGGCTATCCATCAACGAGGGGGAGAGAGCAGGTACTGGACATCGATCAAACGAACGAGCCATCGACCAGCTATCTCCTCTGCTAGGGGGGATGCAATTCTGGGAGATTCTAGATTGAAAAGATGACTCGTTTGATGTTTTTTGGGGAATGCATACACTAGAAGGTAGAGGGTGGAATCAAATTGAAGTTTATGTGTATCTGTTTCACGGTATGCTGATTTCGCCTTTCAATGGACACTCTAATATCACGTGAAATTGGAATTCAACTGACACCTGTGTGCTTCGATGCGGGTGCAGGTGAGAACAGGAATAACACTCAAAGCAGCGTAGCATCCAACCAAGAGGCAAGTTCTCTCAATCTGGTAGTATGTTTTATAGTTTTGGTCACAGAGATTTCATAAGTTTCAATTAGAATAGCTAAACATATTACATTGATGGTACAAGCTTGAAGAAATTACACTATTTTGTGGCGATGCATTTGGATGTTTAATCGAGGACTTTGTTCTTTCCAATCCGAAATGAGACCAGTTTGCTCTCAACCGTCTGTTAAGTAATCAGAGTTGGTTTATTTATAAGATCCGGAGTTGAAGTCGTCTATTCCTCCGTCTAAGCTGGAGATGGAGTCGGATAAGTTTCGACAGCATTTTGCATCATAAGTATCTTCATACTTCTTCATATAAAAGTTCTATGAAAACATTCAGAAATGTGTACCTCGAGAAGAAATTTTTTGATCAAATTGGGGTCATCGGCCAAGTTATAGATTATGATTAGGGCTATTCAGAGAAAAAAAAGTTACATTCTAAAACGATACTTAATCCACCTTTAGGTGGTTGGTGCCTTCCTCACATTCATAAAGTCTATACATTCAGTAAAAAATAGCAACATTCCCTTAACATGTTTAACAAATCAATTTTATTACTGATTTTTTTTTTGATAGGGTTCGCAGACCTTCAATTTTTCTGGCTCATCGGCAAGGTCTGATAAAAAAACCTATTCAACGAAAGTTCACATGGAAGATTCAGACAATATTTTTATCACAATATCTCAGATCCGGCCTCCAGAAAATATATAAATAACACTTAAGTGCCAATAACTTTTGATAGGGTTTAATGTTTTAGGCTCATTTGAAAGGTCTTTCAATTATCTAACTAACGATGGGTCGCATGATGGACCCGGACATCATTTTTATTGAAATATCTGAGATCCGGCCTCCAAAAAGTGTATAAATAACAACATTGTCAGATCTTTGATGTTTTGGGCTCATTGGAAAGGTCTTTTCAATACCTTTCTGAAAATGTATTACATGATAGGGTTTCTTGCAAAAACCACCCTTTTTACAATCTTCCGGACATACGCCAAAATCGTTTTTTTAGCATAACTTTTGAAGTACTTAAACAAACTTGCTGATTTTGAATAGAGACCTATGGGACCCCAAGACGAATCGAATGAGACTAATACGGTCAAAATCCGTTCATGCAGTCCGGAGATAATCGAGTGACAATTTTTTTGTCCACCCACATACACACATCCACACAGACATTTGCTCAGAACATGATTCTGAGTCGATATGTATACGTGAAGGTGGGTCTACGAGGTCGAATTAAAAAGTTCATTTTTCGAGTGATTTTATAGCCTTTCCTCAGTAAAGTGAGGAAGGCAAAAAATAGCCACTTAAAAAAAAAAAATACATGTTATGCCTTTCTCATCTAACTGAGGAAAGGCTATAAAATCACTCGAAAAATAAACTTCTTAGTTTGACCTCCTGGACCCACCCTCACGTAGACATATCGACCAAGTTTTGAGCAAATTTCTGTGTGGGAGTGTGTAGGGATGTGCAAAAAAAAAAAAAAATCACTCAATAATATCCGGACCAGCATGACGGAATTTTTAACCGTTTTGGTCTCATCCAATCCATCTTGGGTTCCAATAAGTCTCAGTTTAAAATCAGCAAGTTTAGTAAAGCTCTTCGAAATTAATGTTTCAAAAAACATTTTGTAGATTGTAAAAAGGGTTCTTTAAGCAAGAAAAGCCTCTCATCATAAATTTTTAGAATGCTATTCAATAAACCTTTCCAAAGAGACCTGAAGATTTAAAATATTAAAACTCTTTCAAATGCTATGTCTACTTAAGTGTTAATTATAATTGTCTTTTTTAAAGTGTTTTTCTAAAGCATTGAAAATACAAGCAGCATAAATCAAAATGTAATTTTATATGTAAAATAGAATCAAAATCGAAAAGTTGAATGTTTCTGTAAAACTTTTCAACAAAAATAGTCATATTTTAGTTTTCATAAATAGTCTCCAACTGTATTTAAAAAAATGGGAAAATTCTCTACAATTTGCTTACATGGTTGTTGATCTGACCTTTGGTTGCGGATAATAAAAATTTAAAACCATTAATGAGTTTTCCAATCGATGATATCTTAGAATTCATTGATCAGGATCGATGTTAAAAAAATGAAACCGGGGTGATTTTTTTCAAACCTTAGAAACAAAATAATTTAGATTAAAGAAATCACAAATTGCATTTCAAAAAGGCTGAATAATATGATTTAAACTCTTTTCAAATGAGGGACATGATTTCGTAAAATCAGAAAATATTCTTTTCAAGAATTTGAGCAAAGTTTACATAAATTTTACTTATTAACTTAACTGACCTACAAAAAAGACAAAATTAACTGTGCAGGCACAGACACACATGCACTTTTAATTATTCAAAAGTGTTAAGACAGGACTGAACGGGTTTTTTTTTCCAAAGTTTGTATGAAGAATTAGGGTGGTCCGTCATTCTTACATACAACTAAAAATTGCATGCAATATGTAGGAAGACCTAACCATACTAATTTTCCATGCAAACTTTGGCAAACTGGGTAACACATAATCGACATTTTTCAAACATTTCAAACATATTTTTTAACATTTTGAAATTAAAAAAAAATAGAAATTACTTAGTTTTGTGAAATTTTTAAGCATTTAAAAAAAATGTTATCGTTCGAAATTTATTAAAATAACTCGATCATTTGATACCCATATTATAAAAAAACTAAAATTTTGAGCAGTTTTCAAAAATACGTAGTTTTGTGAAAAAATGAGTATTTTCAATCCCGATCGTTTCAAATCCATATTGAGCAATTTTCTACGAAATCGGTCTTTTTTCTTCAATTTAAATTTTTGTATTTTTTAATCCGACTGAAACTGTTTTGGTGCCTTCGGTATGCCTAAAGATGCCATTTTGCATCATTAGTTTGTCCATATAATTTTCCATACAAATTTGGCAGCTGTCCATACAAAAATGATGTATGAAAATTCAAAAATCGGTATCTTTTGAAGGAATTTTTTGATCGATTTGGTGTCTTCGGCAAAGTTGTAGGCATGGATACGGACTACACTGGAAAATTTTTTTGTGATTTTTTATTTAACTTTTTATCACTTAAACTTGATTTGCAAAAAAAACACTATTTTTAATTTTTTTTATTTTTTTTTATGTTTTAGAGGACATAAAATGCCATCTTTTCAGAAATTTCCAGGTTGTGCAAAAAATCATTGACCGAGTTATGAATTTTTTAATCAATACTGATTTTTTCAAAAAATCGAAATTTTGGTCGCAAAAATTTTTCAACTTTATTTTTCGATGTAAAATTGAATTTGCAATTAAGAAGTACTCTAGTGAAATTTTGATAAAGTGCACCGTTTTCAAGTTATAGCCATTTTTATGTAACTTTTTTCAAAACAGTCGCAGTTTTTAATTTTTTTAAATTAGTGCACATGTTTGCCCACTTTTGAAAAAAAATATTTTTGAAAAGCAGAGAAAATTCTCTATATTTTGCTTCTTCGGACTTTGTTGATACGACCTTTAGTTGCTGAGATATTGCAATGCAAAGGTTTAAAAACAGGAAAATTGATGTTTTCTAAGTCTCACCCAAACAGCCCACCATTTTTCAATGTCGATATCTCAGCAACTAATCGTCCGATTTTCAATGTCAAAAATGAAACATTTGTGAATTTTTCCGATCTTTTCGAAAACAATATTTTAAAAATTTTCAAATCAAGACTATCATTTTAAAAGGGCGTAATATTGAATATTTTTTTCAAAAGTGGGCAAACATGTGCACTAATTTAAAAAAATTAAAAACTGCGACTATTTTGAAAAAAGTTACATAAAAATGGCTATAACTTGAAAACGGTGCACTTTATCAAAATTTCACTAGAGTACTTTTTGATTGCAAATTCAATTTTACATCGAAAAATAAAGTTGAAAAATTTTTGCAACCAAAATTTCGATTTTTTGAAAAAATCAGTATTGATTAAAAAATTCATAACTCGGTCAATGATTTTTTGCACAACCTGGAAATTTCTGAAAAGATGGCATTTTATCGCCTCTGAAACATATCAAAAAATAAAAAAAAAATTAAAAATAGTGTTTTTTTTGCAAATCAAGTTTAAGTGATAAAAAGATAAATAAAAAAATCACCAAATTTTTTTTACAGTGTATCATTTTTTTCCAGTGTAATCCGTACCCATGCCTACAACTTTGCCGAAGACACCAAATCGATCAAAAAATTCCTTCAAAAGATACAGATTTTTGAATTTTCATACATCATTTTTGTATGGACAGCTGCCAAATTTGTATGGAAAATATGGACAAACTAATGGACAAACTAATGATGCAAAATTGCATCTTTGGGCATACCGAAGGCACCAAAAAAGTTTCAGTCGCATTATAAAATACAAAAAAAATCGAATGACCGAAATCCTAGAGAACTGCTTTATTGTAAAAATCTTAATTTTGAGTGTTTTTTTTTCGAAAATATGTAGTTTTCGTGAAAATCTTGAATATTTTCAAAAATAATGATACTACAGTGGACGCTCTGGCTGTCGATCTTCTCGATATTAATATTGCTCCAGCTGTCAATAAATTTGTCAGTCCCTTCAAATAGATTGCTTTGATTTTTCGTCACCCATTTTGAGAAAAAATAGAATTTGGAGTATTTTTTCAAAAATATGTAGTTTTGTGAAAAAAATGGGTATTTAAAAAAGTATCTTATAACCTTCGAAATGCAGGAAAAATCCCGATCGTTTGATATCCATATTGTAAAAAACTAAAATTTACGCAGTTTTGTAAAAATTTAAAGTATTTAAAAAATTACATTTGAAATTTATGAAAAATCTGGATCATTTGGTACTCAAATTGCAATATCAACAATTTTGAGTATTTATTTCGAGAAACATTGCATTTTCAAAATACACGAAAAATACGTATTTTTGTGTATATTTTCAAGTAATGATAAGTGCACTTGATAGCGCAAGACAAGATCAAAACAGAATTTTATAATTTCACCCAATAATGTTGTTTAAAAATCAAGTCGTCATTACTCAAATGCTCTTAAATTTTAAACAAAGACACTTTCTTTATTTGGTCTATTATCATCTCTAGTGGAACAAGTTCTAGGTAGTTTTGATTTGTTCATTAAAAATCAACAAAATGACTTGTATACTTTTGTTTCCAGAAAACCTTTGTCTCAGGATGCCCTTTCTAACACAATAGACAATGTTTAATCTCAATTTGTGAGTCAAACCAAACTTGTTTTTTTGTCTGTCTTCCTTATTTACAGTTGCTTTTTCAGCTTTCAGTGTTTTTTTCGAATTCGAATGAAAGTTCGATCTAAATTCAATTCCCTTTCAGTACCGCATAAAATTGAAAGTCCTCCGGGGCATCCAACATGTTGGTATCATGTTTCTGTCTGATTTTTGTTTTCCTTTTGATTCCGATTGAACACTTGTCCCTCTGCTCAATCAATAGAAAATTGCAGGTAAGTGTGTTTGCTCTGCCTACCTGGTGCGTGCACTCTGACCTGCTGTTTTTCCCTTCATCAAGAAGTTCATTTCTGGGGCTGCCTTTAGAAAAAGGACTCCGAAGTAAAAGAAGCAGCCAACACAATCTCCCTCAGAAAACAATAAACTTTCAGTGAGTTCTGTGGCCTTTTGCCACACGTGGATGGAAGGGACGGAGGCAGGGCGGGGTAGTTTTTAAAAATTCATGGAATTTGACTCTTGCACTGGCCAACCTTTTGGGCCTTTGTTGGAGTTTTCGTTGTGTTTGGCTTTGTCTTGAGTTTTTTTTTCTTTTTTCTCCCTTATTCAAGAAGCTGCCGCTCCTCTTTTGCACACCTCGCATTCTAATGTCCTTCTTGCGTTTTTACGACACTCTCCGGTGTCCTTCCGAATTCTGACGGATTTTTGTGTTGTTGTTTTGTGGCTGTGTGTGAGTGTAGGTTTTAGTGACATACTCCCTTCTTTGGTTTAACACAACTAAATTCATCCACACGCACACCCACACAATCACGATGAAGATAAAAGAGATTTGTCTAGCAAGTGAAGGTAACGCAAAAAGGTGATTCAGAATGTTGATGTGGTCGTGCTTTCTTGCCGTATGTCGTTTTGGGATACACATTTGGTGCATTGTTCGTAAATTTAAAGAAAGGGCTAAACAGCAAACCTTACCGGAACTACGTTCTGTATGGCGAGTGTCAACATTGCTCGGAGTTTTTACGGGTTTTTATTGATATCTCAGGAATGAAAGAGAGTTTTAAATCACGTTTGACAAGATAGCACGGCCCCTCCGAAGTGCTATCGTTTTATTGTGTTTGTAAGCAAGGGCATGAAAACAAAAACTAAAGGAAAAAGGACAAGGAGTATGGTTGTCCCATTTCCCTGGACCTGGCAGAAAGAGGGACCCCAGAGTCCATAAATCTTTGCCGTAATCGATCGCTTGGGTTTTGGCACCTGCCTCATTGGAGTATAAAATTGGGGAAGAATTTAGTAGCAGTTGTGAAGACAATTAGAAAAAAAAGAAGTTTAACTTGCTTTCAACAGATGAGCTTTCGATGTGGAATCTATGATTAAACTCAAACTTTGTGGGGCTTCACTGTGACCAAAGAAGATTTTGTGTGTCATTGGTTTACTCACTCAAGTCTGCATTAATTTTTTGGCAATTATGAGTTATTTTTGTTAAAATTTTTATTAAACACGTATTTCGAATTAATTTTTTTAATTTAATCGAACCATGCATTTTTTGTTGATAAAATTATAGGTAGACCCGAGCAGACAGAAATAACTTGGGAATAACATTTTTTGATGTTAGAAAATACTAGGCCAATAATTTTTTATGATATTTATAACAATTTGTTATGATTTCGTATTAACATAAACTGTTATTAAACTCTTTTGCAAAAATGGATTTTTCAGGAAGATTCCATAACACTTTCTGTTATTTCAACAGCATTTGTTATTGAAATGGCATGAATTTTGTTATTACCGTCTACCCGGGTATAGTTGATTCAGAATTAGGAAATTGCATAAACTTTCAATAAAAAAATAAGATGGATCACTGTCATTTGGGGCAAATTGAGACCCATGAAGCGACTGTTTAGGCTTGCACATTATTCGAATATTTTTTAATTGGTTTTGGATATAACAAAAACTATTCAGACAAGATTCGTCCCAGTTGACGGCATCAATTCAAACAGTTCATGTGTACTTTTATGAATTCAAAAAAACTTGTTTGTTTTTTTTCTCCTCCTGAACCGATTTAAGTCAAACCAGTTGCATTCGACTTGATTTAGGGTCCAATAGATCGAGTTTTATACAAATTCAAATAACGATAAGTAGTTAAAAAGTTATGCATAAAAATGTGTTTCGTCATATACTCGGAAGTTGGATAAGTGGATAAATGGTAATTGATTCATATACCATAATTTTACATATCGTTGGATAGGTAATTGAAATATCATTCCAATGAGTCCAAATCATGGAAGATCTGGCAACCATATCTCGAGTCATGACCACTTATTGATATTTATTTACTTTTATGAAGCCAGATCCAACTTAATTGATTGTAATAATCATCCATCATCCATCATCTGACTCATAGTTTTTAAGTCTATCGAAAGATCTTTCCAATAGTTCAAAACATTTGAGATCTGGCAACCCTGTTCATGTTATAACTGAAGTGGTCAAACTTGAAACAGGGTTGCCAGATCTTAAATAGCAATACTTATGTACTTTTTAACGGATCCATCATCCGACCCACCGTTGCTTAGGTAATCAAACATGCTTTTTTTATGAGTTCAACATATTGAAGATCTGGCAACCCTGTCTCAAATTATGACCACTTAAGTGGTATTTATGTACTTTTTTAAAGCCGGATCTCACTTAAATGTATGAAAACAATGTTCGGATCCATCATCCGACCCACCGTTATCGAAAGACCTTTCCAACGAGTCCAAAACATTGAAGATCTGGCAACCCTG
The DNA here is from genome assembly GCF_016801865.2 of Culex pipiens pallens. Lineage (NCBI taxonomy): Eukaryota > Metazoa > Arthropoda > Insecta > Diptera > Culicidae > Culex > Culex pipiens. The sequence goes on from NC_068939.1 coordinate 146,938,146, forward strand.
CCTTAAGTTATGAACCCTTAAGTGATATGTGTGTATTTTTTTTATTCCGGATGCAATCAAAATTAGAAATTTGTGTTCAAACCCATTAAATCTCATACTACCCATTGTTGGTAAAGAGTGAGGAAGGCGCCTTGCAAATAGGTGAATCAAATTAGTTTTTTTATCAAGCCTTACATTTCTAGGGGGCGTATGCACTTAATTTCAACGTTTTAAATAAAAATGCTTGATTTTCAATTTATTTCAGTAATTAAATTTAAAAGAGCTTGAAACGATTCATGAAAATAGTTTCATTTACTCAATAGGAGACCGAGCAGACGGAATTAACGTGGGAATAACATTGTTTGATATTAGAAAATACTAGGCCAATAACATTTTATGTTATTTATAACCAGATTTGTTATTCTTCGTTATGATTTTTTTGTTATTGGATTGAAATTGTAATAACAGACTAATAACATTTTTAGTTATTCTTCAAACAAATTTTTGTTATTATTTTTTGTTATTTTAACAACTAATCCGATCATCCCAATAACAGTTGGAGATATTCTTCCATAACAAAAAAATTTATTCCCAAGTTGTTATGGCTGTCAACCAATATCAGACCAGTAACAAATTTTGTTATGATAACATAAACTGTTATTTGAAGAGGCTTTATTTCATCAACCAGCAAGGTTGTCAAAATATTCTTCGGATGACAATTCAAGATGTATTTAAAAATGATTTTTTTTAAGGAATTGAAAAATTTCATTAAAAATTATAAAGTCATGTTTTGCAACAAGTTTCTTACAACATTTTTTGCAATTCCAAAAAATACGTTTTGAATGAAATTCAATCATTCATGTGTTAAGTAATATACCGTTCAAGACAAAAAAATGTTGAAAAAAATTACTTTTTGATACGAGTGTTGAAAAGTTCAACTTTTCAGCAACTGAAATGGGTAAAACTAACTTAATCCACCTATGTGGTTGAGGCCTTCCTCACTCATTACCAGCAATGGCTGTACACAAATTTCATCTATTTTTTAGATCCAGAATAAAAAAGTACATGAATATTTCTAAGTGGCCATATCTCATGGCAGGGTTGTCAGATCGTCAATGTTTTGGACTCGTTGGAAAGGTCTTTTGATAACCTAGCCAACAATGGGTCGGATGGTGGATTCGGACATAGTTTACATACATTTAAGTGAGATCCGGCTTCCAAAAAGTACATCAATATCACTTAAGTGGCCATATCTCGCGGCAGGGTTGCCAGATCGTCAATGTTTTGGGCTCGTTGGAAAGGTCTTTTGATAACCTAACCAACGATGGGTCGGATGGAGGATCCAGACATAGTTTACATACATTTGAGTGAGATCCGGCTTCCAAAAAGTACACCAATATCACTTAAGTGGCCATATCTCAAGACAGGGTTGCCAGATCGTCAATGTTTTGGACTCGTTGGAAAGGTCTTTTGATAACCTAACCAACGATGGGTCAGATGGTGGATCCAGGCATAGTTTACATACATTTAAGTGAGATCCGGCTTAAAAAAGTACATCAATATCACTTAAGTGGCCATATCTCGAGGCAGGGTTGCCAGATCGTCAATGTTTTGGACTCGTTGGAAAGGTCTTTTGATAACCTAACCAACGATGGGTCGGATGATGGACCCGGACATAGTTTACATACATTTAAGTGAGATCCGGATATATGTAAAAACACATTTTTATACATACTTTTTGAACTACTTATCGTAACTTCAATCTGTATAAATCTCGATCTATGGGACCCTAAACCAAGTCGAATGCAACAAGTTTGGGTCAAATCGGTTCAGCCAGTGCCGAGAAACATGAGCTAGTTTGTTGGTCACATACATACATACACACACACATACACACAGACATTTGTTCAGTTTTCGATTCTGAGTCGATATGTATACATGAAGGTGGGTCTACGACGTTTTTATACAAAGTTCATTTTTAGAGCAGGATTATAGCCTTACCTCAGTGAGGAAGGCAAAAATAGAACTTTTCAGCGCTGGTGTTAACAGGTATTAATTTTTCATTCTGTTTTTATGGTATGGAAAAGTAGGCTGTTTCGTTCTCCAGAAGGACAGGAATAGTTAACAGTTTCGTAGAGAAATTGCAAAAAGTGTTTTTTAACTAGGTTTTATCCATTAAGAACGTCACGCTAAATTTTGCTTTAATTTACTTTAAGTAATAAGGTCGAATATCAATTTTAACCTATTAAAATTAAAAAAATATATCTTCTTGAAGTACCTTTAACACTTGAACAATATAATGTCATAACATTTCACGGAAAAATCTCAAACCTATCGAACAAACAGTCTAGATAAATCACACTAAATCTCATTCAAGTTTTTAATCAATTCTTAGATTTACGTCCAAAAATACAAAGAGATTTTTTGGATTTCGGAAATACTTTTGAAAACTTAAATAGCAACGGAAAATTATAACTTGGTTCAAAAAATATCGTCCGTCATACACTCTAGCTAAAAAAACATTTTTGTTCACTTTTAAGTGCAAAAAAATTTACTTTTTGCGTTTCTCTTCGTTTCGTCGTCAGTGTCTGTCGCGGGTGACCATGAACGGCCATGATCGATGACGACCAACTTTTTAAAAACTTTTTTTTCGTAAAATAGCGATAACTCGTGATGTTTATAAGCAAACCCCTTATGTTTATATACTAAAAATTTTGTAATTGTCTGCTCTACAACTTTGTACAACATTGCTACACTCTAAAAACAAACCCTGCAAAGTTAGAAAAAACTAAATGAAAAAATGACCCTTCTGGGTCAATGTAGATTCGAAAAGTACATTAAATTTCCCATAAAATGACATGTTCCAAAAATTTTTACAGTCGAGAAACGGAAAATGGGAGAATTTTTAAAACTTTTTTAGTTTTTTTTCGACGAAAAATACGTTTTTTCGAAATTCTGAGTACGCCATCAAATCGGGCGTCTAATTTTACATAAAAGTCTCTTTGACACGAAATTTCTATCTCATCACCGTTTCAGGCTGCAAATTATTGAAAAACACCTCTTTTTTCGCATGTTCAAAAATGGAAGGGGTCGTACCGCCCCTCCGTTACGAGATATCAAAAATGGACCTCAGATTCGTGATCAGGGACACAAGTTACCCCTTAGGACAAAGTTTCACCCAAATCGAAGAGGGATCGGGGCAACTGCTGTGTGAGTTGGCGGAGAATTTCCCCTTTGCGATCGTTCAAAGGGTCATTGTGCTCAGAAAAATTAGCTTTTTCGTTGTGAGCAATAATATAACAAATTTAAGCTTAATTTTAGGACCCAATTCAATCAAATCTGTTTCTGCTTGCTTCTTTTTCATCATTAATTGTTTTTATCACAACGCATGTTTGTTGAGTTTTTGTCTAATATATAATAAATTTGCAATTAATTGATTTTAAAATATCATACCTGCCTGAACCCCTCAATAAATTCGCATTTTTTTTAATTAAGCCCACGTCATGTCAGCACACAGCCTCGCGCCAAAGTAAACGTTAAACAGCAATTAAAACCCGTTTTACGATATTTAAAAAACCGCTCACGTTCCGTTTGTGTTTGTCCGCTCGATTGAACCCACCCCGGTGAGCAAACATTCGACGGGGATTTTCCCATTCGCTCACCTGTCCAACCCTGCCTGGATCTGTGGCGGACATCTGGACTTCCGGAAAGGTGGGCGACATATTGAAAAAGTTTTCCGAGTGCAGCATTTGCTGGAAATGGTTTGCTGAAAATGCCAACATTTCTTCCGGTAATTTGTCAGGTTCGGCAGAATCGATTGACAACTTGAAATGAAACTTTTAAAATCGTATTAATTTATTTTTTTGAAAACGTTTTTGAACATTTCCTTACAAGTGATATGCAGTTACTCAAAGCTAAATAAATATTTTAAAATTTACTCTACTTTGAAACAGTGCCTTTCAGGCAGCATCAATCTGTTCAATAGCTTCCTGTCTTTTTTTTTGTTGCTAGATGCCCCCGGGGAGTTTCCCTCAAAGCAGCTTCTTTTTAAGGTCTGCTCGCATCACTGGACACTACTTTGGAGCGAGTGCAATTCAGTACAACGGGCCACATCAAGCTTCCATCGGTACTGTCTGTCCAAGTCCGCAACCAATAGAGCTGGCTTTCGAAAAGAAATTTCCTACCCAAGCAGCGTCTTTTGACTTTGAAAAGACCCGGAGCACTTGAAACGGAAAGCGCACCAGCGGCAGCGATTTCAAAGGAAAAGTTCGACGTCCTCTGGGGGAAAAAGCACTCTCTCTCTCTCTGGCTCTGTTTCTCTCAAAGCTTATCTACTTTACTTTCACTAATGATAAGACTTTGTGCCTTGCCAAGATGGCATTGAACAAGCTTCTAGCATTCAATTGGAAGTAAAGTATCGGTTTTGGATTGGAGTTGCTTTTTTTCTGATGTGTTACGTTACTTTACAACTGACAAACTAACAGTGATACACTAGGCTAACACTAAAAATAGAAATTTGTGCACACTTCTTTTTTCGAGCCGGATTGGATTTATTCAATTGATGACTTGGAATGAATTGGAAAACAAAAGCACTAAAAACGATAAAATAGTTGAATTAAAACAAATCTTTCAACTCCAGATACCGTAAACTGGGGTGTATTCACAGTCATGACCATGCTAGAAAACTTATCAAAGAACTACCCGGGCAGACGGTAATAACAAAATTCATGCCATTTCAATAACAAATACTGTTAAAATAACAGAAAATGTTATGGAATATTCTTGCAAAATCCATATTCGCATAAGAGTTTAATAACAGTTTATGTTATCATATCAAAATTTGTTATTGGTCTGATATTGGTTGAAAGCCAAAACAACTTGGGAATAACATTTTTTGTTATGGAAGAATAACTTCAACTGTTATTGGGATGATCGGATTAGTTGTTAAAATAACAAAAAAATAATAACAAAGATTTGTTCGAAGAATAACCAAAAATGTTATTAGTCTGTTATTACAATAACAATTCAATAACAAAAAAATCATAACAGCGAATAACAAATCTTGTTATAAATAACATAAAATGTTATTGCCTAGTATTTTCAAATATCAAAAAATGTTATTCTAACGTTATTTCCGTCTGCTCGGGTACAAGAAGAAGTTTTCATAATGTTTTGATACGTTCAAAAAGTTCGTTTACTATAGTGAGGAAAATGTTGATGAATATAATTAATTCAATCTTATCAAAGTGTCATGATTTTTTCAAAGAAAATGATTTCGAATCGGAAAACATATTGCATCCTGGACAATTTTCCACTACCCGAGCAGACGGAAATAACTTGGGAAGGTCAGTTTTTGATATTGTGAGAAGATCGAAATATGTTATTGGGATGATCGGATTAGTTGTTAAAATAACAAAAATCAATAACAAAGATTTGTTCGAAGAATAACTTAAACTGTTATTATGTTGTTATTGCAATAACAAACCAATAACACAGAAGGAATCATGAAGGAATAACAAGATTTGTTATTTTGTGCGGAGAGGTGGAGCAGCATAGTAACAAAAAATTTTATTGAACTGGTATGTCTCCATAACAAAAAAAGTTATTGTTTTGGTTTATTTGTGGTTTATATTCAGCTCTCCAAAAATACCCGACTTAACAGATTCCGACTCCGAGTAAAAGTTGCTGAAAATTTGTTGAATCCGATGCAGTCTCCGAGGTCTCAGTCCAGCTCGAACTTCAACGTCAGCTCCGACTTCCTGGCTCTGTGAAAATTATAACAGTTTTTGTTATTCACACTTCAAAAATTCTCAATAAATAAATCAATTCTGTTAGGGAACATAACAAAATTTAAAAAAATTAACTCTAAAAAGTGAATTTTATCGGATTAATTTTAGCTTGAAACCCCATTTCATGGTGAAATAACTGACCAAGATGAAATTGGTCAACATTATTTCATAGTTCTAGCCAATTTTAGTAAAATCCCTTAGGGGGTATATCAAATAATTTAAAAAATCAACTTTCAAAATTTCTACTTTTTAGAATAATTTAAGCTTAAGGACCCCATTTCATGACCAAAATAATGACTCCGACGAAATTGGTCAAAATTATCCCATAGTTCTAACCATTTTAAACAAAGTCCTTTTTGGGGTATATCAAATAATTAAAAAAATCAACTTTCAAAATTTCTACTTTTTTGAATAATTTTAGCTTAAGGACCCCATTTCATGACCAAAATAATGACTCCGACGAAATTGGTCAAAATTATCCCATAGTTTTAGCCAATTTTAACAAAGTCCCTAAGGGGGTATATCAAATAATTAAAAAAATCAACTTCCAAAATTTCAACTTTTTAAAATAATTTTAGCTTAAGGACCCCATTTCATGGCCAAAATAATGACCCCGACGAAATTAGACAAAATTATCCCAAAGATCTAAACATATTTAACAAAAGAAAAAATATTAACAGATTGTGTTATGGACACTTAGAAACTTTTCCATTTGTGCGATATATGGTAATTTTATTTCTAAGTCAGTATACCGAACGAATAAAAAATTTTGTTATTAGGAGAGTTTTTGAAATGTATAACATCTCCTCTTATTAGCGTGTTATTAAACATTTTCAATATAATATCACTTCAACACGACATTTTGTTATTTTATCAGAAACTGTTATTATTTTTTCTTCATGAAGTTGAACTTCAGGATAAAATAATAACACTTTTTGTTATTTTAACAGGATTTGTTATTGAAATATTATTAATTTTGTTATTACCGTTTGCCCGGGTAGGAGAAGGCAACATAAGTTTGTAAAATCATAATTAACCCTCTACAACCTAACCCCGCCTTTAGACGGGCTTTGATTTAAAAAATCGCAAAAAAAAACAATTTTCCAACCGATTTTTTTATCTTTAAAAAGCATTGGAAGGAAGAACTCTTAAAATTTTAGAAAAATTTCAACTTGTTTTATGTGACTTTGCCAATGTTTTTAAAAATGACATTTTCTTAGGGGTCAACTTTGGCTGTGTTTCATACTAACATTTCCTATATTTTCAGTAAAAAGAAGTATGCAGTAATTTTTGTTATGTCCCAGACTATGCTTCTACGCATTTTTTGCAATTTAAATGATGATTGTGCCATTCTTTAGGAGAAAATGTGAAAAACATGCAAAAAATTGAAAAAGTAACTGTAAAAACGTGAAAAAATTAGATAGCCAAATGTTATTGGGTAATTCTCCGCCAACTCACACAGCAGTTGCCCCGACCCCTCTTCGATTTGCGTGAAACTTTGTCCTAAGGGGTAACTTTTGTCCCTGATCACGAATCCAAGGTCCGTTTTTTGATATCTCGTGACGGAGGGGCGGTACGACCCCTTCCATTTTTGAACATGCGAAAAAAGAGGTGTTTTTCAATAATTTGCAGCCTGAAACGGTGATGCGATAGAATTTTGGTGTCAAAGGGACTTTTATGTAAAATTAGACGCCCGATTTGATGGCGTACTCAGAATTCCGAAAAAACGTATTTTTCATCGAAAAAAACACTAAAAAAGTTTTAAAAATTCTCCCATTTTCCGTTACTCGACTGTAAAAAATTTTGGAACATGTCATTTTATGGGAAATTTAATGTACTTTTCGAATCTACATTGTCCCAGAAGGGTCATTTTTTCATTTAGAACATAAATTTTCATTTTAAAATTTCGTGTTTTTTCTAACTTTGCAGGGTTATTTTTGAGAGTGTAACAATGTTCTACAAAGTTGTAGAGCAGACAATTACAAAAATTTTGATATATAGACATAAGGGGTTTGCTTATAAACATCACGAGTTATCGCGATTTTACGAAAAAAAGTTTTGAAAAAGTTGGTCGTCATCGATCATGGCCGTTCATGGTCACCCGCGACAGACACGGACGACGAAATAAAGAGAAACGCAAAAAGTAACTTTTTCAAAACTTTTTTTCGTAAAATCACGATAACTCGTGATGTTTATAAGCAAACCCCTTATGTCTATATATCAAAATTTTTGTAATTGTCTGCTCTACAACTTTGTAGAACATTGTTACACTCTCAAAAATAACCCTGCAAAGTTAGAAAAAACACGAAATTTTAAAATGAAAATTTATGTTCTAAATGAAAAAATGACCCTTCTGGGTCAATGTAGATTCGAAAAGTACATTAAATTTCCCATAAAATGACATGTTCCAAAATTTTTTACAGTCGAGTAACGGAAAATGGGAGAATTTTTAAAACTTTTTTAGTGTTTTTTTCGATGAAAAATACGTTTTTTCGGAATTCTGAGTACGCCATCAAATCGGGCGTCTAATTTTACATAAAAGTCCCTTTGACACCAAATTTCTATCTCATCACCGTTTCAGGCTGCAAATTATTGAAAAACACCTCTTTTTTCGCATGTTCAAAAATGGAAGGGGTCGTACTGCCCCTCCGTCACGAGATATCAAAAAACGGACCTCGGATTCGTGATCAGGGACAAAAGTTACCCCTTAGGACAAAGTTTCACGCAAATCGAAGAGGGGTCGGGGCAACTTTTCCCGATTTCGTGTGAGTTGGTAGAGAATTACCCTATTATATTAGGTGGTAGAATATGCCAAATACTACCAAAAACAAACATAAAATGAACAAGATAAATGCAAATAAAATACTAAAAATAAAACAAGAAAAACATAAAACAAGAGAAGTAAAGTTTTTCGTAGAACAAAAGTTGCTCAAAATGACCTCCTGAACACGGGAAAAATAAATATTTTCGAAAAATAAATTTGGGCAGTATAGGGTTAAAATAAAACTCCAAATTTATAAAAATCAAATATAGTAAACAAATTTGAAAACTTTTGATTCGTGCTTCAAATTCAGTTTAAAAAGCAATGCGAATCGATAATTTTTCAAACAGAACTAGTTACTACGAGTTTCAGGCAAATTTCTGACTTGTTAACAATTTTATCTTTGATTTATATGTATGTTGTTAGGAAATTTACAAACTAAGTTAACTAAATAAAAACAATGATTTTTTTAAGCTATTGCAGTAACCTGACCAGTTGTACCATAATTACGAAATATCAAAATAAAATTCACATTAAGGTTTTGTATTTAAATCCAAAATAAGATCAATAGTAAATATTTGGATACCATGGCCTAATTCTTTACCCGGGCAGACGGTAATAACAACATTCATGCCATTTCAATAACAAATTCTGTTAAAATAACAAAAAGTGTTATGGAATCTTCCTGAAAAATCCATTTCTGCAAAATGGTTTAATAACGGTTTATGTTATCACAACAAAATTTGTTATTGGTCTGATATTGGTTGAAAGCCAAAACAACTTTGGAATAACATGTTTTGTTATGGAAGAATAACTCCAACTGTTATTGGGATGATCGGATTAGTTGTTAAAATAACAAAAAATAATAACAAAGATTTGTTCGAAGAATAACTAAAAATGTTATTAGTCTGTTATTACAATAACATTCCAATAACAAAAAAATCATAACGACGAATAACAAATCTTGTTATAAATAACGTAAAATGTTATTGGCCTAGTATTTTCAAATATCAAAAAATGTTATTCCCAAGTTATTTCCATCTGCTCGGGTAGGCATTGATCTCTTAAAAATATTTTATAATATAAATACCCAAACAGACCCCGGGCAGACGGTAATAACAAAATTCATGCCATTTCAATAACAAATACTGTTAAAATAACAAAAAATGTTATGGAACATTCTTGCAAAATCCATTTTTGCATAAGAGCCTAATAACAGTTTATGTTATCATAACCAAATTTGTTATTGGTTTGATATTGGTTGATAGTCAAAACAACTTGGGAATAACATTTTTTGTTATGGAAGAATAACTCCAACTGTTATTGGGATGATCGGATTAGTTGTTAAAATAACAAAAAAGAATAACAAAAATTTGTTCGAAGAATAACGCAAAATGTTATTAGTCTGTTATTACAATAACAATCCAATAACAAAAAAATCATAACGGCGAATAACAAATCTTGTTATAAATAACATAAAATGTTATTGGCCTAGTATTTTCAAATAACAAAAAATGTTATTCCCACGTTATTTCCGTCTGCTCGGGACGGTAATAACTAAATTCATGCCATTTCAATAACAAATATTGTTAAAATAACAGATAACAGTGTTATAGAATATTCTTGCCAAATCCGTTTTAGCATAAAAGTTGAACAACAGTTTATGTTATCATAACAAAATTTGTTATTGGTCTGATTTTGATTGAAAACCAAAGTCCAAATTCTTTGAACAAATCTTTGATATTATTTTATTCTATGTTAACAACTAATCCGATCATCCCAATAACAGTTGGAGGTATTCGTCCATAACAAAAAACGTTATTCCAAAGTTGTTTTGGCTTTCAACCAATATCAGACCAATAACAAATTTTGTTATGATAACATAAACTGTTATTAAACTCTTATGCAAAAATTGATTTTGCAAGAATTTTCCATAACACTTTTTGTTATTTTAACAGTATTTGTTATTGAAATGGCATGAATTTAGTTATTACCGTCTGTTCGGGTATCAGGTCAGTTGGACGTTAAGTTTTTCGCAAAATTATTACTTTTTGAAGAACCGTGATTGCACTTGATAAAGCTTCTTAATATCATTTTTGGATAAAAAGTTTAATTTATACTTTAAAAGTTTTTTTTTAAATTTCGAATTTTTTTGCCCTTTTGCAATGAAAGTCGTTATTTGAAAAAACCCAAAAGTATTTTGTTTCTGGAAAAAGATAAGGATGAACACCATTTTAATAAAAAAGCATTCTCTTCTGAAAATTTTAACAATTCATATGACTACAACTCAAAAACGGTGCATTCTAGCAATTTAATATATTTTTCGAATCTCATTAACATTCCAACGCCCAAGGCTCCAAAAAAGTTGGAACGGTAACTTCAACTCAATGGTTCTCGGGCATAACTCAACCAATCAAGATGATTCTTCTTTCCAGTGATTTGTTAGGATGTCTAGTTGATTCTAGACCTTTGCAGAACTTAATTTGATCAAATCTGTAATTTTTGCGATCAAAAACATCGTTCCAACATTTTTTATCGCGTGTAAAAAAAATTCGCCGAAAATTCCGCGGTGGCAGTCGTTTTGAAAAAAGGTGGAACGATGTTTTCGGTCGCAGAAATTACAGATTTGTTCAAATCAAGTTCTGCAACATTTTAGGATCATCTAGACATTCTTACAAATCACTGGAAACAAGAATCGTCCCGATTGGTTGAGTAATGCCCGAGAACGGGCGTGTTGCAGTTACCGTTCCAACTTTTTTGGTAGGCTTGTGCGTCCGTGTAAGTTGGACATGCGTTGGGCGTTCCAGTGTTTACCAAAAAAGAGTTTTTTTTTTATTTAAAACAACATTTTTCATTTTAAAATCTCGTGTTTTTTCCAACTTTGAAGGGTGATTTTTTAGAGTGTAGCAATGTTCTACAAAGTTCTACAAAGTAGAGCAGACAATTACAAAAAAATTGTATATACAAACATAAGGGCTTTGCTTGAAAACACGAGTTATCGCGATTTTACGAAAAAAAAGTTTAAAAAAAGTTACTTTTTGGTTTTCTTTTTGATTTGTCGTTTGTGTTTATAGCGGGTGTTGATGAACGGCCATGATCGCCAAAACCAACTCTTTTGAAACTTTTTTTTCGAAAAGTCACGATAACTCGTGATGGTTTGAAGAAAACCCCTTATTTTAACGTATCAATTTTTTTTTGTAATTGGCTGCTCTACAACTTTGCACTCTCAAAAATAACCCTGCAAAGTTAATAAAACACAGAATTTGAAAATGAAAAATTTTGTACTAAATGAAAAAAAAAAAAACTCTTCTGGGTGATAAAGATTCGAAACGACTATTTAATTTTACATAAAATAACATAGTTCAAAAATTGTTACAGCTGAGTAACGGTAAATGGCAGAGTTTTTTTCAAACATTTTTAGTTTTTTTTTCGATGAAAAATACGTTTTCAGGAATTTTGAGTATGACATGAAATCGGGAATCCAATTTTACATGAAAGTCCTTTTGACACCAAATTTCCATCTCATCACCTTTTCAGGTTGCAAATTATTGAAAAAACACCTCTTTTTTCGCATGTTCAAAAATGAAAGGGGTCGTACCGCCCCTCCGTCACGAGAAATCAAAAAACGGACCTCGGATTCGTGATCAGGGACCACTTAGGACAAAGTTTCACGCAAATCGAAGAGGAGTCGGGGCAACTATTCCCGATTTCGTGTGAGTTGGTAAAAAATTAACCACATCTTAAAAAAAATAAAAAAAAAACCGATGGAGTTGGTCATCATCGTTTTTTTCTGATAAAAAGTTTTTTCCTTGTACCTTCAGCAAAATTTTTTTGGAAAAAATTTATTTATTTAGGTCATTAAATAAAGTTTCCCGTTTAATAATGTGCAAAACCATTCAGAGTTTGTCAATATCTGTCAGAAGTACCATAATAAAAATCGTGTCTGTCACTGGAGCGGTGTTTAATTATGCTCGTCGTGAATTTATTTTCCACAATTTCATAATGTACCAATCGTTTATCGTAGGAAACTGATGCGCTCGTTGACCAGCCGCGATTTCATATCGTTTGAACTGCACTCGTTTAATGAATTTATGACATATTATCGCAAACCGACACAAACAGCCAGCAAAAACCCTTTCTATTATTAACGACTGTTTGTTTAGCGATTCATAACTGCTCGTCGGTTCAACCGACTTCGTTTGAACCGTTAACAAACGATTGTGTGCGGTCAGCGACGGTCGGTCGAGTTATGTTGGCATAGGTCCCCCCGGGTTGGACGCTTCAGTCGCTGTCAGAGCCAGTTACATAATTAAAATCATGTAATAAAGCAAAGGGACGTCGCGGGCACGCTGCGGGTACATCGATAATTGAAATTAACTTTGATTTGTTGTGGAACGATGTGTTGTGGACGCAGAGTACCAGCATGTTTGGAGATTTGTGATGAACAACATTTTTAGTAGGTCAATTCTTAAAATACTATGCCTAAAACTTAAACATCTAAAAGCTTTCCAGTTGCATCGTCGCTTCAAACTTCGCATTCAATTTTATAGACATTTATTTCCATATCCCCAACAATTTCAATACAGCTTTCCCGTTATCTTTAACGATTTTCCCACCGATCGTTAGATGCACAGCTAGGGCTAGACAAGACAAGCCAGTCAGCCAGTCAGATTCATGCAGTATAAAGTTTTCCCGCTTTTGCATCGGAATAAAATGCACCCATTTTTTTCCTCACCGATAAGTACTTACAATAAAAAGCAGCACACGGAATGACCTGCTGTAATCGGATTGAAATGCTGTTGCGGAGCGGACGAAAAATGATTTCAAAGTGTGCAGTTTATTTCGGAAAATGTGCGCGGAATAAAGTTGAGTGCACATTGCAAGGGGATTTTTTAAGAAGTGTAGTCAAGGTTTAAACATCCCAAAACAGATTTGATTTATAGTTTACGTTTTATGTTAATAATGTTTTTATTTTAATAAATTCCACCAGCAAACTGGATTGCAACAAAAATAAATAATTTTTATGATCAAATTATTTTAGGATTGGGTCCGAAACGACATTTTTTGTTGGGTTTTGTTGTTGGCAAATGACCACTTCGGTCATATAGAAAGTTCCAACAATGTTCTAGTCAAATAAAAAAACAAGTTTTCGCAACCAAAATTCCCGATTTCCCACCGCCCATCATAATTTTAGATCGATGGCCAGCATCAAAATCACCAAAACTAGCAACCTTGCTGCCGAAGCCAGAAGGGCTGCCCCAAAAACTGCGTCAAACCATGTTCAATTATTCCATAAATAGTGTACCCCGTAAAACCCCCGTTTTCGGCACCGGCAGATGGCCATCAATACGCCCTCATGGAAGTCCGAGGGCCTGACAGGCAGTAACATATGTAAATGATTCTCGCTGCTAATTGATAATGAATTATGACTTGTGGGTGCGCGCAGCCCTCTCACTCTGATGTGGTTCCTCGCTACCGCCGTTGAAGCTGGGCCACCAACAACCGGCCACGGGCCACTAGTTCCTGGTCCCACGTGGACAACTGCCGCAGCGCATGAAACACGACCCTTTATTGCAGCGGTCCGGCTTAGAGTGCAATTTGCAAATAAACAGTGCACGGAGGGAAGTTTGAAGGTTTGAAGTTTAGATGATTTTTTTCCAAATATTAAGAACTTCAAATAATCTTAACAAAAAATGTCAATAATGTTATTTTTTCGAACAACAATCAAAAGACTTCCCTACGTGTCCCATCCACAGCTTGACAGCAAACAACCACCCCTTCTGCTAACAGTCCACCTGCCATTTCCCCTCGACATTGATGATTGGGCTGAAAATTGATACAATCTCAAATTACTCGCCCTGAGAGAGATTGCGGTGACAACTGATCTGATTTGATGGGTTCACCAGCTGACGAGCTGCAGCAGTAGCAGGAGGAGGATCCCGTCCGATGCTGCGAGTAGAGTGAAAACGTTGCAGATTTAGTAGCAGGTTCCATTTTAAAGTGCGAAAACAAATAACAAATAACAAATAACAAATTGGAAGTTGGAAATTGGAAGTTGAAGTTGGAAGTTGGAAATTGGAAATTGGAAATTGGAAATTGGAAATTGGAAATTGGAAATTTGAAATTGGAAATCGGAAATTGGAAATTGGAAATTGGAAATTGGAAATTGGAAATTGGAAATTGGAAATTGGAAATTGGAAATTGGAAATTGGAAATTGGAAATTGGAAATTGAAAATTGGAAATTGGAAATTTTAAATTGGAAATTTTAAATTGGAAAATGGAAATTGGAAATTTGAAATTTGAAATTAGAAATTGGAAATTGGCAATGGAAATTGGCAATGGAAATTGAACATTGCAATTTTGCATGGAAAAACCCCTACAATTATTATGCATCTGCATCGGTTGGCCCGAGTACTCTTTCAGCTCCAGTGACCGCCAATGATGCGTTGAATTTTTATTATTTGATGATTCCATGAATCGAAAGGGTTACAAACACCCAATGTTTCTCGGATTACCTCCAACAACAGATCATCCTCTCGGGGCTACAAATTTGTCAAACACTGGTTCCTGCTCTTCCTGCTCTACTCTAGATCATCACGTGGGTGGAAAATCAATATCGCAGGCGCATCGCATCCACCTCCCTCTCCCAACTCCTGCCTGTGTGGACAGCTTGTTTTGCAGTATATCTCTCTCGATTGCAGCAGCAGCATCAGCAGCCAGAGCCAGAGTGGACGGGAGAAATCGTCATCAGTTGATTAGGTATTGGCCTCGAGGAACAATGCTGCATCATTAATGCAGCCGCCAGGTCTTATTTGATGAGGTGAGGATAAACGGATCAACATAAATGGGTCACTGAGCTCTAACGAGCAGACGATAAGTACATAATAATTGAGTTTTAGCTGATTATGCTTGAATCGAGGGATAGAGAGGGATAGTTTGAGGAACTCTGCTCGGCTGCTGTGGTGTGTTTTAGAGGTTGGCATTTCAAGCAGATGATAGTTTAGAATTAATTATTCAGGCCTAACAACTGCAGAGAATCATGAGCTACTGTTGAAGTGGATCACTGAATGACACTATTAATACTGGAGTTATGGTACACACTTTAAAAAATGTGCGAAATTCTCTTTTTTAAACTGCAAGTGTTAAATACACAGCAAAAAATCCGATGGTAAAATCGCATGCAAAAGCATGCACATCACCTTCGTCAAAAAAGACACTTAATATTACACACTGCATGTTCAATTTTTGTAAACACAAAAAAAAATTGCAACCGACGGGATTCAAACCCAGCACCATCAGTAAGGACTGGCGCCTAAGCCCGCTCGGCCATCTGACCGATAAAGGGTGGAAAGGATAAACGCATATATAAGCTTGGCATTTCGTTCAAGTGGGTTTCCTATACTAATGGGCTACATATTTTAGGGTGTAATATTACACTGAATTTCATAAAATAATGCAGTTTTTTTTATGCTCTGGTCTTTTACATGCAGCTAGATTACTCCTTTTTTTGCTGTGTGTACTATTGTTAACAAATAAAACATTTTCATTCGAGAACTTTTTTTTCCATCTCGAATGTTATTATTTTGCAATTCTGTAGTAAAACTACTAAATTTTATACTAAACTAATTTTAGTTAACTACTAAAGTTCTACTTAAAATGTAAAAAATGTAAAAATGTAAAAATGTAAAAATGTAAAAATGTAAAAATGTAAAAATGTAAAAATGTAAAAATGTAAAAATGTAAAAATGTAAAAATGTAAAAATGTAAAAATGTAAAAATGTAAAAATGTAAAAATGTAAAAATGTAAAAATGTAAAAATGTAAAAATGTAAAAATGTAAAAATGTAAAAATGTAAAAATGTAAAAATGTAAAAATGTAAAAATGTAAAAATGTAAAAATGTAAAAATGTAAAAATGTAAAAATGTAAAAATGTAAAAATGTAAAAATGTAAAAATGTAAAAATGTAAAAATGTAAAAATGTAAAAATGTAAAAATGTAAAAATGTAAAAATGTAAAAATGTAAAAATGTAAAAATGTAAAAATGTAAAAATGTAAAAATGTAAAAATGTAAAAATGTAAAAATGTAAAAATGTAAAAATGTAAAAATGTAAAAATGTAAAAATGTAAAAATGTAAAAATGTAAAAATGTAAAAATGTAAAAATGTAAAAATGTAAAAATGTAAAAATGTAAAAATGTAAAAATGTAAAAATGTAAAAATGTAAAAATGTAAAAATGTAAAAATGTAAAAATGTAAAAATGTAAAAATGTAAAAATGTAAAAATGTAAAAATGTAAAAATGTAAAAATGTAAAAATGTAAAAATGTAAAAATGTAAAAATGTAAAAATGTAAAAATGTAAAAATGTAAAAATGTAAAAATGTAAAAATGTAAAAATGTAAAAATGTAAAAATGTAAAAAAGTAAAAATGTAAAAATGTAAAAATGTAAAAATGTAAAAATGTAAAAATGTAAAAATGTAAAAATGTAAAAATGTAAAAATGTAAAAATGTAAAAATGTAAAAATGTAAAAATGTAAAAATGTAAAAATGTAAAAATGTAAAAATGTAAAAATGTAAAAATGTAAAAATGTAAAAATGTAAAAATGTAAAAATGTAAAAATGTAAAAATGTAAAAATGTGAAAATGTAAAAATGTAAAAATATAAAAATGTAAAAATGTAAAAATGTAAAAATGTAAAAATGTAAAAATGTAAAAATGTAAACATGTAAAAATGTAAAAATGTAAAAATGTAAAAATGTAAAAATGTAAAAATGTAAAAATGTAAAAATGTAAAAATGTAGGGGAACTATACCCTTTCTCAGCCTATTTCTATTATCAGCCTATCAGCACTTTGATCATAAATTACACCTTTCATAAAGTGTTTTGACTCTTCCAAAGTAATAAATAAAATGTTAAAATGTAAAAATGTTAAAAATGTAAAAATGTAAAAATGTAGAAATGTAAAAATGTAAAAATGTAAAAATGTAAAAATGTAAAAATGTAAAAATGTAAAAATGTAAAAATGTAAAAATGTAAAAATGTAAAAATGTAAAAATGTAAAAATGGAAAAATGTAAAAATGTAAAAATTTAAAAATGTAAAAATGTAAAAATTTAAAAATGTAAAAATGTAAAAATGTAAAAATGTAAAAATGTAAAAATGTAAAAATGTAAAAATGTAAAAATGTAAAAATGTAAAAATGTAAAAATGTAAAAATGTAAAAATGTAAAAATGTAAAAATGTAAAAATGTAAAAATGTAAAAATGTAAAAATGTAAAAATGTAAAAATGTAAAAATGTAAAAATGTAAAAATGTAAAATTGTAAAAATGTAAAAATGTAAAAATGTAAAAATGTAAAAATGTAAAAATGTAAAAATGTAAAAATGTAAAAATGTAAAATGTAAAAATGTAAAAATGTAAAAATGTAAAAATGTAAAAATGTAAAAATGTAAAAATGTAAAAATGTAAAAATGTAAAAATGTAAAAATGTAAAAATGTAAAAATGTAAAAATGTAAAAATGTAAAAATGTAAAAATGTAAAAAGTAAAAATGTAAAAATGTAAAAATGTAAAAATGTAAAAATGTAAAAATGTAAAAATGTAAAAATGTAAAAATGTAAAAATGTAAAAATGTAAAAATGTAAAAATGTAAAAATGTAAAAATGTAAAAATGTAAAAATGTAAAAATGTAAAAATGTAAAAATGTAAAAATGTAAAAATGTAAAAATGTAAAAATGTAAAAATGTAAAAATGTAAAAATGTAAAAATGTAAAAATGTAAAAATGTAAAAATGTAAAAATGTAAAAATGTAAAAATGTAAAAATGTAAAAATGTAAAAATGTAAAAATGTCAAATTGTCAAATTGTCAAATTGTCAAATTGTCAAATTGTCAAATTGTCAAATTGTCAAATTGTCAAATTGTCAAATTGTCAAATTGTCAAATTGTCAAATTGTCAAATTGTCAAATTGTCAAATTGTCAAATTGTCAAATTGTCAAATTGTCAAATTGTCAAATTGTCAAATTGTCAAATTGTCAAATTGTCAATTTGTCAAATTGTCAAATTGTCAAATTGTCAAATTGTCAAATTGTCAAATTGTCAAATTGTCAAATTTTCAAATTGTCAAATTGTCAAATTGTCAAATTGTCAAATTGTCAAATTGTCAAATTGTCAAATTGTCAAATTGTCAAATTGTCAAATTGTCAAATTGTCAAATTGTCAAATTGTCAAATTGTCAAATTGTCAAATTGTCAAATTGTCAAATTGTCAAATCTCGATTAAATTTTCAAAAGGTCCTATCTGCATAGGAAACCCATGAGGGATAGGTTGTTTTGAAAATTTAATCGAGAAATTGTCAAATTGCCAAATTGTCAAATTGCCAAATTGTCAAAATGTCAAATTGCTAACTGCTATTCAACATAACAATTTCTTACAGATAAAAAATCAAAATTATTGAATTAAAAAAATCTCATGCATTCTTAAACAATGGAAAAACATTTCCCTGACTGCATTTTCCTTTGTAAAACCACCACATAAATAAATCAACAGTTCCATTGCCCACGCCGTCAACCAATTTGCCATTTTTCTCCGGTCCATTCGTCCGAAAGTGGAACCGAGAAAGCAAAAAAGTGCGGACAATTCATGCGTTTAATTTTTAATGTAATCTTCTTTTCACTCTGCACTACACGCCACCCCCCTTTTCGGTTTTCCCCCAATTTTTTCCCCGCTCATTTTCCTCTACAACCCTGCCGGGAGTTGGCCATTTTCGTCGCGTACCAATTTTTTCACCTTTTTTTTCTCTGTGCTTTTCGCAAGTGTTTTCATTTTCGAGTGGTAAATTATTAAGCGTAGCACACATTCATTTGATTTTTAATTAATTTTACAAGAAAACACTGGCATCATTGGTGACGACGACGAGGACGGGAAAATTCCTCGGGACGGAAAAATGATTCCACTTCTGGCTTCACGTTGCAATGCAATAATGGCCTTTTTCCACTTTTGCAAGGTGAAATTGGGAAAGTCTGGCTCTGGTGGTGGAGAGGGTGGCGGGTTGCCATGGATCAGTGGGTTTTCGCTGGAGTTGCAATCAGATGAAGGAAGAAAAATGGGGGAGAGGGGATGATGGGAATAAGATTTGCCTTCTTTATGGTTTTTCCTTCTGACTACTTTTTTTCATTTCAGCTGGGCTGCCGCCACGCGAATTGAAAGCTTTCATCTTTCACTACTGGTTGCGTGGCAGGGGTTGTTTAATTTTTAAATTTGCATTTGCCATGGACCCTTTTATTAAAATATCAACAGAATTAAAAAAATAACTTTATTACATTTTTAATCACATGTTGTCACTGTCGTGATATCTTGACGCACATGGGGCCAAATTGAGTAAAGATTTTGTGCAGCTCTCAATCCGTCACCTTTTGACCTTCAAAAATTCATAAAATCGATTTCAATCCTGAAATATTCAACAAAAATCTAAAAAAAACTTCGTGTATGAATTTGTCACTCTTCATATGAAAGAAGTTTAAATCTTGGCGTGCTATCTTGACACACCGCACTTCAAGGTAAGTGCGACAACTGGCCAAAGGGATTTCAGGTCAGAACTCTTTTGACACACGTACATGCCCGACTACCGTACACATTTGTAATTATAGCTCGGAACTCTGGCAACCAATTTAACCAAACTTCTGGACAAGCCACAGAGTGGCCAACCAAACAAACGTGTTTGTTATTGTTTACATTGCATGCTCTTTTTTTTGTTTCTTCAAGGTCAACTGTGAAACCGAAAAATTCCGTAACATTGTATTAATCTAATTTATTATTAAAAATCATTAGTAACACGTTATAATGGTAAAGTGTCACAAACAAACTATAATTATGACTTTGCAAAAAAGTTTGCTGATTTCGTCCAATTTCGCTGAAAACTTTAGTTTTCATTCAACCTAATGATGCATAATGACTTTCTGCAACATATCGAAAACTTTGCCATTTGCAAGCAATTTGGTCAACTTTCTACCCAACCCATTTCGAGGCTTCAGTCGTCTCAAGATTGTCCTTCAGAATGGCCACCTATCTGGACCGCCTCAAGGCCGGCTACCATCGCTTCGTGGACATCCGCAAAACGGATGACCTATTCGGCCACAACATCTGGACCCACGGAAACACCGCCGGGATCGGGCTGCACGACCCGTCTCAACGCCTCAAGCGGTTCGCGTTCCGGTGCCTTACCTGCGTGTTCGCCCTGCAGCAGTACATTCTGGTTCGCGATGTGGTTCGGGCCATACGAGCCGGTGACGACGATCTAGCGATCCGAATCGGGATGTTTGTGATCTACAGTGCCCTGTCGCTGCTGCAGATGATCAGCTTGGACGGGAATTACGGCTTGTTTCTGCAGGTCAGGGAGTACTTCAACTCTCGACTGCGTCGACATTGTGGAGGTTCGCAAGCAGAAGCAATTAGGGCGGACCTGTATCGGCAGTCTTGGCGGAACATTCTGGTGGCGGAGATTCCGGTTGTGGCGATGTCCCTGGCTTGGGCGATCTGGGCTCGTGAGGAGTACTTTCATTTGGTGCTGGAAGTTGGAGAGGACTACCAGTGGGTCGTTGACTTTGTTGATCTGTTTTACGGGCTGCCGCTGGTGTTCTGGAACAATTCCATGTGGATCATATCGTTGACCATGCTGTCGTTGCTTCAGAACGCAGTCCACGAGTTGACGGTGATTGCACGATCCTTTGCAGCATCATTCGACCAAGCAATGGTTGAATCTGACGAGGGTCAACTACCCGACCACTTCTGGAGATCCTTCGATGCCAGCTTCAAAGCATCCCTCGCCGAATACGAGCAGTTCCTGGAGATGATCGCAACCCTGCGTGCGCTAATGTCAACCTTCTTTCTGCTCAAAGTGCTCACCGTTGAAAGCCTGCTCGCGGTCACCTGCTTCATGACCTTCAAGGTGACCTTCCAGCTGATCACGGCCTTTTCCTACGCGATCGTGTTTACCGTGGAGTGTTACATCTTTTGCAACCTGGTGGAGCAGCTGAACGACCAGCGGGAAGCGATCGTCGAGTGTTGCCAGCACTGGCGGTGGCCGTTCCCGGCGGAGAAGGCGACCCGACTGCGTCACGTACGGGCCATGGTGCTGATCACGGAAGCCCACTGTCAGCAGTCGTTTCGCTTTCGTTGCGGCCAAATGTTGGACGTGTCGATGGAGATGTTCCGCATGGTGCTGGACACTTGCTACACGCTGATTACGTTCCTGCAGGCCACCAAGCCAGCGCAGTAGGGTGGGAACACCGAATAGTAGATTTCAGTGTGATGTTTTAAAATTATGTTAATATGCACCAAGTTGAGGTTATTTATTTTACACAAAGTCGCCAAAGCTTGCAAAGAAGATGGGGATTAAATATTGCCACATTAATCGCTTTTTAAATGAGCAGTTCTCTAGGATTTAGGTCATTCGATTTTTTTCTGTATTTTTTAATCCGACTGAAACTTTTTTGGTGCCTTCGGTATGCCCAAAGAAGCCATTTTGCATCATTAGTTTGTCCATATAATTTTCCATACAAATTTGGCAGCTGTCCATACAAAAATGATGTATGCAAATTCAAAAATCTGTATCTTTTGAAGGAATTTTTTGATCGAATTGGTGTCTTGGGAAAAGTTGTAGGTATGGATACGGACTACACTGGAAAAAAATTATACACGGTAAAAAAAATTTGGTGATTTTTTTATTTAACTTTTTATCACTAAAACTTGATTTGCAAAAAAAAACACTATTTTTAATTTTTTTATTTTTTGATATATTTTAGAGGACATAAAATGCCAACTTTTCAAAAATTTCCAGGTTGTGCAAAAAATCATTGACCGAGTTATGAATTTTTTAATCAATACTGATTTTTTCAAAAAATCGGAATTTGGGCGCAAAAATTTTTTAACTTCAATTTTCGATATAAAATTGAATTTGCAATCAAAAAGAAAATAGTGAAATTTTGATAAAGTGCACCTTTTTCAAGTTATAGCCATTTTCAGCTAACTTTTTTCAAAATAGTCGCAGTTTTGCATTTTTTTTAAATTAGTGCACATGTTTGCCCACATTTGAAAAAAATATTTTTGAAAAGCTGAGAAAATTCTCTGTATTTTGCTTCTACGCACTTTGTTGATACGACCTTTAGTTGCTGAGATATTGCAATGCAATGGTTAAAAAACAGGAAAATTGATGTTTTCTAAGTCTCAACCAAACAGCCCACCATTTTTCAATGTCGATATCTCAGCAACTAATGGTCCGATTTTCAATGTTAAAATATGAAACATTTGTGAAATTTTCCGATCTTTTCGAAAACAATATTTTAAAAAATTTCAAATCAAGACTAACATTTTAAAAGGGCGTAATATTGAATGTTTGGCCCTTTTGAAATGTTAGTCTTGATTTGAAAATTTTGAAAATATTGTTTTCGAAAAGATCGGAAAATTTCACAAATGTTTCATATTTTAGCATTGAAAATCGGACCATTAGTTGCTGAGATATCGACATTGAATAATGGTGGGCTGTTTGGGTGAGATTTAGAAAACATCAATTTTCCCGTTTTTAAACCTTTGCATTGCAATATCTCAGCAACTAAAGGTCGTATCAACAAAGTCCAAAGAGACAAAATATAGAGAATTTTCTCAGCTTTTCAAAAATATTTTTTTCAAATGTGGGCAAACATGTGCACTAATTTAAAAAAATGAAAAACTGCGACTATTTTGAAAAAAGTTAACTGAAAATGGCTATAACTTGAAAACGGTGCACTTTATCAAAATTTCACTATTGTACTTTTTGATTGCAAATTCAATTTTACATCGAAAAATGAAGTTAAAAAATTTTTTGCGCCCAAATTCCAATTTTTTGGAAAAATCAGTATTGATAAAAAAATTCATAACTCGGTCAATGATTTTTTGCACAACCTGGAAATTTTTGAAAAGTTGGCATTTTATGTCCTCTAAAACATATCAAAAAATAAAAAAAAATTAAAAATAGTGTTTTTTTGCAAATCAAGTTTTAGTGATAAAAAGTTAAATAAAAAAATCACCAACTTTTTTTTACCGTGTATAATTTTTTTCCAGTGTAGTCCGTATCTATACCTACAACTTTGCCGAAGACACCAAATCGATCAAAAAATTCCTTCAAAAGATACAGATTTTTGAATTTTCATACATCATTTTTGTATGGACAGCTGCCAAATTTGTATGGAAAATTATATGGACAAACTAATGATGCAAAATGGCTTCTTTGGGCATACCGAAGGCACCAAAAAAGTTTCAGCCAGATTATAAAATACAAAAAAAATCGAATGACCGAAATCTCAGAGAATTGCTCAGCTATAACAAAAATGATATGCTACTAAGTGTCCGGATTTCGAATCACGTTACCTTTACACTGTAAGATAAGTAATCTGGGTTTGTATTATTATGTCTTTATATTTTTCTAACTGATTACGTCAAATTATCGAAAAAAATATCCTCCACATTACAATCCTCGCCTCTAGGTTGATTCGATCTAAAAATTCGCCAACAAATCATTTTTAGCCAATTTTTGGTCTTCAAAATTCCTTGAAAAGAATATCACTGACCTACAAAAATTGATGAATATAACTGCGCAGGCTCAACTCGAGGGGAAGCATGATATCAAGAGTTATCGCGATTCTACGAAAAAAAAAGTTTTGAAAAAGTTGGTAGTCGTTGAAAATGGCATTCATGGTCACCCGCGCCAGACACGGAAGACGAAACAAAGAGAAACGCAAAAAGAAACTTTTACAAAACTTTTTTTCGTAAAATCGCGATAACTCGTGATAATTATAAGTAGGGTTAGTGAAATTTCACGATTTCGCGGACAGCGTGAAATCCGTGAAATTTGGCGTTTTCCGTGAAATCCCGTGAAATTTTATGTTTGTGTGAAACAGTAACAATTTTTCTCAAAATATTATATCATGCTCAAATAGGAATGAAAATATTCTTAAGAACTACTGTAGAATTAAGCGAGTGAATAAACTCGTTTAATTACTAATATAGGGTTAGTAAATTTTGATTTCGACATAAACTTTGAAAAATATTTGCAGTGGCCTTAACTAAATTTAGCAATATTTTCAGTCGCTGTAACAACACTTTTATAAATTTTTTTTTGAAAGGTATAATTTCAAAAGAAATTAAAAGAATCAGGCTTTGTTTTATTCAAAACGAAATAATGAGTATTTTTTAGATTCTAGATCTAGATTTTTTTCTGAGTCCTGTTTAATTTAAACGATATTTGATTATTTGAGTAAATGATTCCAGAAAAAGTATTTGATATTTAAGTGGAATTTGGGTGGATGATTCCCGTGAAAGTTCAAAAAAATACCACCTTTTTTTGTTTTTTTTTTTAATTTCGAATAAAAATTACGATTTCGTTATTAAATTATATTGTTGTTGCTAATTGATTTTAAATTTATTTTTTGAAAAGAGAGATGAAAACCTTAAAAATTGTTTTGAGTGGGCTAAATGTCGCAGATAATTCAAACCGTTTTACTCATTTTGACTGGACAAGATTGATAAATCTTGCATTGATATGAAATTGAATAAAATGTAAAGTGATAAAACAGAAGCAAATCAGCGAAAACTTTTTAGCTTAATTATTCATATATTTCAAAAAGCAGTTCAATAAATGAGAATACGCATGCCCTACATTTTGTTTCAAAATATAAATAGAGTCAATCCATAAACCAGGTGGAAACTTTTTTGAAAATTAACAAAAAAAAATTGTGTCACATTCAAATTTGGTGAAGTTTTTTTTTAGTTTATTTAAGAATAATATTTGGGTCCTGTGGTTTAGTGGTTAGCGTGGTAGCTATGCCGTTAGGCCTCGTGAGAAAGGCCCCCGTTACGGTGTCGAGAGAAAACCGGAGCTGGGTCTCGGTAGCTTCAAGGTGGCAGCTCCACCCCGAGACTAGGTATCGCTGCCCCAATCCAGCTGCATATCGAAAATCACATCATTACGAACAATCAAGAAGGAATAAGGATCCGGAACAAACGGCATAGACCTAAGCACGAAAAGGACACCGATTGGAAACTCGGAACATGGAACTGCAGATCGCTACGTTTCGATGGGTATGAGTACGCTCTGTTGAACGAGCTCAAACCCCGCAACTTCGATGTTGTAGCACTGCAGGAGATGTGCTGGAAGGGAGCAAAGATGTGGGAGGATGATGCTTTGGAGCTCACCATGTACCAGAGCGGCGGAGCCGAAAACAAGCTGGGAACCGGCTTCATAGTGTTGGGCAAGATGCGGAGTCGTGTGATAGATTGGGAGCCGATCGACGACCGGATGTGTAGGTTGAGGATTAAAGGCCGTTTCTTCAACTATCACATCTTCAACGTACATTGCCCACACGAGGAATCATCCGATGCCGAGAAGGAAGCGTTCTACGCGAAGCTGGAGCAGAAGTTCGACAGCTGCCCGCAGAGGGACGTCAAGATCGTCATCGGAGATATGAACGCCCGCATAGGAAGGGAGGAGATGTACAAGCCGGTGATCGGGCCGAACAGCCTGCACACCGTCACGAACGACAACGGCCAGCGGTGCATCAACTTCGCAGCCTCCCGCGGTATGGTGGTACGAAGCACATTCTTCCCCCGGAAAGACATCCACAAAGTCACCTGGACATCGCCTAACCAACGAACAAAAACACAAATCGACCACGTCCTCATCGACGGCCGATTCTTCTCGGACATACGGAACATCCGCACGTACCGCGGTGCGGACATCCACTCGGACCACTACCTGGTGGGTGCAAGCATGCACTCAAAACTGTCGACGACGTACCACCGACGACGGAGCCGGCTCCCACCGCCGTTCAACACCGAGCGGCTGCAGGACACGGCTGCGGCTCAGCACTACGTGCAGCAGCTGGAAGCGAGCCTGCCAACGGAGGAGGAACTCGGCGCTGCCTCGCTCAACGATGGATGGAGCAGAATATGCTCGGCCATCGGCAGTGCCGCTGAAGCCGCGCTAGGTAGTTCGGTCCGAGTTGGAAAGCAGCGCTGGTTCGACGAGGAGTGCCAGCGGCTACTTGACGAGAAGAAAGCAGCTTATGCGGTGAAGCTGAGAGCTGCAATTGATCCCGGGCAGACGGTAATAACAAAATTTATGCCATTTCAATAACAAATACTGTTAAAATAACAAAAAGTGTTATGGAATATTCTTGCAAAATCGATTTTTGCA
Source organism: Culex pipiens pallens (assembly GCF_016801865.2). Classification (NCBI taxonomy): domain Eukaryota; kingdom Metazoa; phylum Arthropoda; class Insecta; order Diptera; family Culicidae; genus Culex; species Culex pipiens. Next base: position 146,964,897 of record NC_068939.1, read on the forward strand.
TAAGAGTTTAATAACAGTTTGTGTTATCATAATCAAATTTGTTATAGGTCTGATATTGGTTACCCGGGCAGACGGTAATAACAAAATTCATGCCATTTCAATAACAAATACTGTTAAAATAACAAAAAGTGTTATGGAATATTCTTGCAAAATCCATTTTTGCATAAGAGTTTAATAACAGTTTATGTTATCATAACACAATTTGTTATTGGTCTGATATTGGTTGAAAGACAAAACAACTTTGGAATAACATTTTTTGTTATGGAAGAATACCGCCAACTGTTATTGGGATGATCGGATTAGTTGTTAAAATAACAAAAAATAATAACAGAGATTTGTTCGAAGAATAACTAAAAATATTATTAGTCTGTTATTACAATAACAATCCAATAACAAAAAAATGATAACAGCGAATAACAAAACTTGTTATAAATAACACAAAATGTTATTGGCCTAGTATTTTCAAATATCAAAAAATGTTATTCCCACGTTATTTCCGTCTGCTCGGGTAAAAGCAAAAACAACTTTGGAATAACATTTTTTGTTATGGAAAAATAACTCCAACTGTTATTGAGATGATCGGATTAGTTGTTAAAATAACAAAAAATAATAACAAAGATTTGTTCGAAGAATAACTCAAAATGTTATTAGTCTGTTATTACAATAACAATCCAATAACAAAAAAATCATAACGACGAATAACAAATCTTGTTATAAATAACATAAAATGTTATTGGCCTAGTATTTTCAAATATCAAACAATGTTATTCCCAAGTTATTTCCGTCTGCTCGGGAACACTGAAACCCACATGATGTTAGCAAAGAGCTCCTCTTTATGATGCCAAATAACAGCCCTGTCGATATTTTTAGTCTGAAACGAAGTTGACTTTATAGCTGTCGGCCACCATTGCTAGTACCAACCACTAGTGTCTTCCTTTTAAACCACAAGGACTTCGCCGCCCTGGGCTCCTAAGTTTATGAAAGTATGGCACGGAGCGACGGCGCTAAATACCCATATTTTCACAAAGAATTTTAGAGCGCCCGCCGCGGGATTCGAACCGGCGACCTCTGGATTGTGAGTCCAGTGCGCGGTCCGATTGATCCACACGGGCAGTCTGAAAGTTATTGGAAAATTACATCATTTATTAACTCGATTCAAAAGATATGTATTATAATTTATGAGGTTATTTCCAATAAAAAAAATCCAATCCTGTATAAATACAAAAAAAAAAATAATAACTTATTTTTTAAGTGAGGATATTTCAAAGAAACAAAGAAAAAAGACATCTTTATTCGTGTTATTATAGAATAAAAGAAGAGGTGAATGCACATTAAGTGTTAAACCTCTATAATCAAATATAATAATAATATAGAATAATTCAAATTGTTACATGATTATCTAAAGTACTCCCCTTTTCTGCGCAACTTTTGAAGAAAGCCCGAGGAAAACTCGTGACCACCACCGCCGTCATCACGAAATTGATTTTCCACTGATGCAAGAGCGCACTTTACACAGAGTAGCAGCGCGAGTGCGACGAAGGCACACCGCCAAAAGGAAAACACGAAAATGAACGCTTTTCTTGTGCTCAAGTTTTCATTTCAGCGCTCCTTAGCTTTTTTCCACTTTCTTCAAAATGCTTGCGCGGTTTTTCCCTTCCGGAGCGCGCGCAACAGCTGCCACCGCACTGGGTCTGCCTTAAGGGTGGGTGGTGGCGAAAGAACTCAATTTCTTGAATTGATCCCAGTTGTGCAGCCCCAGAACACAAGACGATGATGGTGGTGGCTGGATATCCAGTGGGGTCTAGGCGTTTTATTTTGCTCCTTTCATCATTTGGCAGAGGAAATAATGCTGCGAGGCTGGTGTCGGGCGAAAAAAGGATCCGGCAAGCAAAAATAAAAAATAAAAGAAGGCTCGCAATAGAGATCAAAGAAGGTGCAAAATTCAAATAGATGTCAGTGAATGATTGATTTATTGGGCTCCGTCGTAACTTAATAATTCATCGCATTTTGAGTGGTTCACAATTTGGCGCGAAGCGAGTGCTTGGTGAAACTAAAGGTTATCTTGAGTGTAAACAAATGGAAAATTTTCAATCGAAAGGTCTTGTTTGAGCTTAATCTAAGTTGAAGAAACAAGGTTTTGTGACGAACTAACTTTAACTGAATATTTTTAAGTATGCAGGAGCAGGATTACTTTTCTAAAGAGCGTATATGACCGATTCTTATCGAAGCTACATCAAAATGTCACATTTTTCAATTTTCAATGTAATTTTTAATATGAAAAAAAAAACATTTTTAATATGATGCAATCATTGCAATGTGCTTTAAATGCGTTTTCTTACCTTAAAAGCCAAGAATATTGACCAAATGTGGTCTGCAAGCCATTGAACGGGAGAGGAGTTTTTTTTTCATAAATCTACTCCTTTCGTTGTCCCGTTACGAAAAGAAATGGCTGGCAAAAACTCGAATTTCAACCAATTCTTTCAGTTCAAGGAGCAAAAGATTCGTTTTTTAATTTGTGATAATGCGCAAAAGTTTTTCAAATCAAACTGGCAAAACTGTAGCGATTTTTGTAGTGTGCCTTTTAAAAGTCCAGTTTTACGATGTTGTCCCGTCACGCTACATTTTCATTTCAGGGGAAGCACAGGTACTATATCGTTCATTCTGCATGATATTTCTTTGTAGGAAAATCAATTATCTTTCCAAATGTGTTATAACATTGGGGGGTTTCTTCTTTTATTTTGCCACTACAGCCAAAACGCTGAAAAAATTTTTTTTTGAAAAGGAGCCGAAGAATCGGTCATATACCGAAAAAGAAAGTTTTCTTCATAAATTGAAATTGAATTAAATTGAAAGACTTGTAATATAATGATACAGTATTATCACATTTCAATATTTGTGTCTTGATTGAAATAAATCTTCTAAAAAGAAAACCAGAAATTTCACATCGCATCATCGAAGCTTGGGATAATCGAATCACATTTTTTTTTTGCCTTATTTTTGATTGGCGAGCATCAATATGACCTCTAAACTACCTTAAAGTGATTTTGAATTTGTATATCCAAGATGGCGGCCAATATGGCGGCGATGAAGTATTGAAAAAATGCATATTTTTGGAAAGGCAATTATCCATATATATTTGCCAAAAATGAGATCGCAGAACTCGAATTAAATGTTAAAAGAAAGAAATAACATTTTTTTTCTTGATTTGCTTATCTGAAGTTCCATATAAACCTTCGGATAATCGAGTGTGGACTGTAATATGAGTTCTTAATAAATCCCGTATGATAGAAATGAATGAAATATATGATGGAATTCAAACACAAAAACTATCATCATTTCTGTTGAATAAAATTTATTAAGCAGAAATATTGTATCAGCAGGCCTGCGGAACCTTTTCTCTGAAGGATGGTTTAACTTTCGACGTTAAATAAAATTTCTAAGAACCTCAAACCGCAGATTCATTGCTTCTCCAAAGTTGCTCATCTTCTTGATGCTTCTTGGAAATGAGGATTATCTTCAAGCTCAAATTCAGTTACAGTGAAATGTTTGAGTTTAAATTATCCGATACTAAAATAATATGTGTTGATTAAAGTTGATAAGCAATCTCAGTCCTTTTAGGTTTTTTTTTTTTAAGTGGCCCATTTACAGCTGTTTAATTGTTTATATGTGACGTTAGCCAATAACAAAGTAAGAGCAATATAAATCTCAAAATTGTACAATGTATGGTGATAGTTCAGAAAAACAAACCCTTTACATAAAAAGACGATTTTATTTAATTTGCTTTTTCACAATCGAGCATTGGCCAAACAGGTAAAAATAAAAATTAATTGAGCACATTCCACAAAATTAAAATCTGGTTGCGTTCTACCTTTTAAAAAAGCTTGAATTGAACATTATAATAATTTGAATTGAAAGATCTAAATGTTTCAATAAATGGATATGTTATTCGTTTTTTTGCTTACAAATAATAACAACTACGTCAATACATTTTAAAAAGCTTTTGATATGCAACATTCCAAACGGATCCCCTATTCGGATATTTCATTTTCATACAAAAATATTTCATTTGAAATACACATTATTGTACCTAAGAAGAAAATGTAGCGTGAAGGGACAACATCATAATACTAGACATTACAAAATCACAGGAAAATACTCGCTAAATTAAGCAGTTTTCTAAAGTATTCTTTGAATTTACCCTATAAACTTTTGTGTTTCATATGTTTATTGAATCTTCAAAAAAAAAAAAAAAAAAACTATGGGTTTGTTTCTTTTTCCACTGATGCTGTTTTAGATGTTACCACCAACTGAAAAAAAACCCTGTTCTCCTTAAAACGAACGATTCGGTTAAAATCTACCGCATTACAATTATCTTACCATAATAAAATCTTACTAAAATAAAAATCTAGCATTTTTTAAATTACATTGAAAATTGTATCAAGTTAAAATTAATGTACCGCCAGTTTGGGTGACTATGGGTCTAACAACGATACATCTCTCATTATTTCTAAAGAACAAAAAATTTTTAAATTATAGCGAAATACTTTTAATAAAGGATTGTTCTTAGATAGTTTACCATCATTTTCCAAAATTATGTTGGAATTTGATGAATCGGTTGAAAAATTGAAACTAAAATAATGCTCAAATACAAAGCAAGGATCAAAACAAATCACTCAGCAAAGTTACTATTTTCAAGGAATCGTATGGACATGCTACAATTATCGAAGTGGATATTTTTAAACTTTGAGGTACTTTTCGACCCATTTCAAAAAGTTTATTAAAAGGTAGATTTTTGGAAAAATCATTTTTGGTGAAAAAATTACCCCAAATATATATAGCTGCCAAAAACACAGTTTTTGTTCTAGGAAAGTGACATTTTCAGCAAACGTTTTTAAGATGTCTCCTACTCAACCTAATTTCACCCTTACTGAAGATACATTTTTGAATGATTTGGCAATAAATATCCACTCCAGCCGCAATAAATTTAATCATCGCAGCGAAAAAAATGTTTATTTAAAAACACAGATCAGACCCTGATATACCATAACACCGTTCATTGTATGCTAGCGATGCATAAAACGAACAGCGACCCAGCAACGTAGCAGCATCTAGAAAAAAGGAAAGAATCATCAAAACGGAACACGTCGAAGAGCACTGCTAGTTGATTCAAAACAAACGCGGCAGCGTTTGGCGGCGCAACTTGGCAACTTGTAGGAAATTGGATGTGCTTTCTGAAGAAAATACACTGAAACAAAAATACACGCCACTTCTATGACATTTTTTGATTTTTAAGTTTAAAAGTAAAATTTCAAGGTGATGTCACAATTTTTTTTCGTTCAAAATTTTTGAGGAAATAGCCTAAGATATTACAAAAAGACTGACGAAAAATGCAGGATGGTATATCTCTCTTAAAAAAAACAAAAATCATTTACTAAAACTGTTTTTTTTGTGAAAAGTGGTCTAAACGTCAAAATTTTTGAAAACCGATAGTAGGAATCGATTTCCCAGACAATTTTACATAAAAGTCTCCATATTGACCATTGTCCTAAGTCCAATCCATGGAAAGATAAAGAGACACAAACTTTAAATAAAATTTGTACCAGCAAAACCAAAAAAAAAATATGACAATCCCCTTCCACCCTTCAAAATAGGCGCACAAAATCTTGTGGAACAATTCTTTTTTTTTCGAAGATCACCTGTTTTTCAATAGGAATTAAAAAATTTACATATTTTTTTAAAAATATTGTTTGAAGCATAACGTGGTCCTCTACTCTCCCCCCCATTCCACACAACTGCGTTACGTAATAAAATAATACTCCCATACAAGTAAAATCTACTGAAAACAATTTGGAATGTATTCTTCATCGCTTGAAATCATATTCAGCTTGTTTAGGTTCCAATAAAAATAATTTGAAGTTTTGTGAAATTCTGATCAACATTTTTTTTTTTGGAAATTAATGATTGCAATTTTTTTTATTTATAAAGAGTTTGTGATATGTTTAAGAAGATTTTAAAGCGAAATTGCAAAATCTTGTACCGGAGATATGAATGTTTAAAAAAAAAAAAACAAATTATTCGCCTTGGCGTTCTCGATTGCGAAATTCCTACTCGAAACTAGGTGTTCAAAGGCTTGATTGTTGAGGAAATTGCAAACCTTTTTTTACACCTTTGCTTCCATCAACCCCGAGATTCGAACTGACGATCTTTGGATTGTGAGTCCAACTGCCTACCAGCGACTACACCTAGACAGGACCCAGGGAGACGACTCCTACACTAGGTCCTACAAATATTATTATTTTTTTTTTTAATTGTTGCATCTTGAAAAAAAAAAACGGAATCGACGTAACACCTTATAATGTGGCCCTCTTAAACCTTGCGGTTTCGTCAACGTATTGTTGCATTTTGGGTGTTTTTGAAACCGCCTTGAGTCAGGGGTTCTAAAAACACTAAAAAAGTAAAAAATGAAAATTTGTTTGTTGAACCGTTTCAAACAAAATAATGTATTTTCTCTGGAATTTAAAAATTATTTATGAAACCCGCAACAAATGTCTTGAAATCTGAGTAAATGTCCTACAATTCTCTTTTTTATACTATTTTAAAGTCTAAATTTTGTGAAAAATTATTTACTCTCGGTGTCATCTAATAAACATTCAACCTTTGAGGTTTCGGATTCTTATGTTTGAGTTACATTGAAAAAAAAAAGTTGGCTTCGAAATTGTGGTAAAGTTTAGTTTGTATCAGAATTGGTTCAGTCCTGAATATTTGGTTGTGTTAGCCCTCGTGCTACTTCCATCGACTCATTTCAGTTCTGGTTCAGCAGCAGAGATCTTGACGATAACATATTCTAATACATTTTAAAAAATTTGACCTGTTTTCAGTCATCAAGTATTTAGTATTTTGTGTTAATTTTTGGTTCGAAACCTCTAGAGTTAGGCTTCAATTTCAAGATTATATGATTTTCCATACGTTTGGTTGAATTTTCTCCATATTTGTTAATTTAGAATTATTTTTTTAAATATTATTTGAATCATCGAATCGAAATCGAAAAGTCTCTACCTTCACCGTTCCAAATCCCTACAAATCAGCACAAACCAATTGAGCGTGTCATCAATTGCAAGGAATTACAACTTTGTTACAAATGGCAGACAAAAAAACGTGCTACTTCTTCCTCCCCATTTTCAACAGTGATAACTTTGCTCCACTCGAATGGCTCTTTTTGGGAAGGGTCCTTCCTCAAATTCCGTTGCAATCCTGACCATCCGGTGGAGGAGAAACCACTCATCCAAACCGCTCGTTACTCAAGTTGTCCTTTCCGAGCTTCTGCTGAGAACCAACTTGCTCGTCGTCGTCGTTTTGGAAGTCAAGATTCAATTGTGCACCGATTTTCCTCGGATTTTCCCAACGCTTTCCCATTGTTCCGACGGAATCTCGAATCAGAGAAGGACCGGCACAGAGAGAGAGAGAGAGCGAGCATAATTTATCTCCACCACCCGGTCGAGAGATGGATCTTTGCTCCAAAGAGGTTGGCTTGGCTGACCAAACCCAAAACCCTCCAGGGGTCTGGTGGTTCTGATTTGATGTTCCGGAGGTGCACCTAGGTTGGTCAGCAGTCAGGTGGAGAAATGGTACCGAGAGAGATAAAAATCACCCCACCTCTTAGAAACGGTTTGCTCGTTCGTTTGTCGTTTTGCACAAGGTACTAGGTGTTCTATACTATCTTTTGTCGAGGTGTCTGCCAAGTTGAAATTGTATAGGTACATAGGATAATATTGACTACTGAGAAGTATACACCCAAAATTCAGAATCGAGATAATCGTTCTCTCAAAATTTATTGAGGGCTCAGTGCCAAAATCGATAGAATAATGGTACCAACTCACACCATCATAACAAATGAGTTCATTCGTTAGTTGAATCAATAAATCTCCAACAAGTGTCATACATCGACTTCTGACTTCTCCTTGGTCACCAAGCTGTGATGGCCGAGGCAGCTAAGTCATTGGATTGGTTTGTCAAAGGTCTCTGGTTCGATTCCCGTTGTCGACACTTTTGGTTTTTTGTTTGACGGATGAACTTTTTTTGCAAATGAACCTCGAGAGAATAGTTCTATCGCCCATCTCGAGCTGTGTTCTCTGCGTCCGTGAATGGTACCACTATTCTCTCGACTCGAGACCATCATTCTCTCGGACTAGCGCTGCCAGTTTTGGGTGTAGAATCGAAGAAATCAGGACAATCGAATCGGCGTGAACTTGTACAAGAATAGGAGATAGGGTAACCAGAACAGAAAACAAACTTATCAAAACATTATCGATCGTCAAACTGGACTTGCCAAGACCTTCAATATCCCGAACTGTAGAGTCAAAGTTGTAATCGGTGTCTAGGTCATTGAAGTAGGGTATTTTTTTGAAGTTGGAGTCAGACTGGAAAGTTGAATCAGTTTCTGAACCAGAGTCGTTTGATTTGTACATGCCGAAGTCAAAATCACGCATGCAGCTTGCCAATGCAATTCACGAAAATTTGCTTCTTAGAAATAAAAGATTTTATCAATAGTTACTAAGGTACAGCTTCCTTAAAAACTAAACTAGAAAATAAAAAGTTTTCTCCAAATAAAAAAAGTTCAATTTTTTGGTATGAATGCACGATTTCAAAATTTGTGTGAATAACTTTTCGATTGAAAGTTTGACTTTAAATCCAAAAAATAGTTGACAGTCAATTTTTCAAAAAAATAATTGATCTTTAAAACGCATTGGATCGAAGAACTCTTAAAATATTAGGAAATTTAAGAGTTGGAAGTTTGACTTGTTTTATGTGACTTTGCCAATGCTTTTAAAAATATTTTGAAGAGCTGACCTCTAAAGCTTTGGCTTTGTTTTTTACAAACATTTCCTATATTTGAAGTAAAAAGAAGTATGCAGTAATTTTTGTAGTGTCACAGACTATGCCTCTACGCATTTTTTTACAATTTAAATGATAATGGTGCTACTCGATAGCAGAAAATGTGAAACACAGGCATAAATTTTAAAAGTGACTGAAACAACATGAAAAAAATAGAAAGGCAAAATATAATTATAGGAGGTGGAAAATAGGCCAAATACTATTAAAAACAAACATAAACTAAACAAGATAAATGCAAATAAAAATAAGGAGAAAAATAGATCAAAAGTTGCTCAAAATTACGGGAAAAATAAAATGCTACGAAAAAAAACATTATTGTGAGAATTTATCTTTAAATATTCATAAATGGATATGTTTTATAAAGAATAAAAAATAAAATTTTTGAGCTATTGCCAAGCAAGGGACAAAAAAATTTGCCAGTTTTGCCAATAATTCTTCAAACAAAAAATGGTTTTGAAAACATCAAAAACATTAGATGCATATTTTTTAGTGTAAAATTGCATTTTGTTTATAAAATGTATAATTTTGGATAATGTGTGGATTTGCAAAAAATATTATCAACTGGTTGCTGAGATTAAGATAAAAAAAAGTGAAAATCCGTCTACAAATGATATTGGCGTAAACATTTCTGGTCACACTGTTACAAATAGTGCCATAATTTTAATTCAAATTTCATATTTAATTTGTTAAACAAATACTTTAACAAAAATCATCAAGAATAATTTTATTTCCAAAAAACTTTTATTGTTTTGCTAACACTTTTTCCAAAAACTGGGTTCTGGGAAAATTTCTCAACTAAAATAGGCAAATCCCATTGAATAATTACATTACTTTACGATGTAAATGCACATGCACGCTGTATTTTCACAAAGATTGGACTTGAGAACTGGCAATACGGAGGCATTGATGTAAAATTGTCTGGAAAATCGATTTCCGTTAATTTGAAAATGTTGATGTTAAGATTAACTTATAACCAGTTTTTGTAAAAGCTTTTTGTATTCTGTTAGGATCATCCTGCATTTTTAATGAGTCTTTTTATAATATTTTAGGCTATGTCCTTAAAAATTAAGAGCAAAAAAAAATAACCTTAAATTTAACCTTTAAGAGCGAGTTTTTCACCAATGTGTAACAGGTTGTATCGAGGTGCTCCGATTTGGATGAAACTTTCAGCGTTTGTTTGTCTATACATGAGATGAACTCATGCCAAATATGAGCCCTCTACGACAAAGGAAAGTGGGGTAAAACGGGTTTTGAAGTTTGAGGTCCAAAAAACCTAAAAAATCTTAAAATTGCTCGCATTTCCGTAAAACTTCATCAATTCCAACTCTCTTAGATGCATTTGAAAGGTCTTTTGAAGCACTTCAAAATGTGCTATAGACATCCAGGATTGGTTCGACTTTTTCTCTTAGCTTTTGCAAATTACTGTCAAAAATGGATTTTTTTAAAACCTTAATATCTTTTTGCAACATCCTCCAACACCCATATTCCCATAGGTCAAAAGATAGGTAATTACATGGACTATAAGCCTACGGTGATAACTTTTTGGCCATTCGCAGTTTTTCTCATAGTTTTTCGATTTTTCTAGAACAAACATTTTACAACGTTATTTTTTGCCCTGTAGGCCAAGAAGATGGCACTTTTTGGTCTCAATTTTGTCATATTCGGAATCCTCGGATAATTTCACGTAAGTTAGAAGTATTGGAGTTGTAAATTTGATTGGAAAAATTGCCATTTAGAATGAATTAAAATATTTTTTAACAATTTGTTGGTCTAGGGGTAAAACAGGTTTTCGCCTACTTGATACAGCATTTGACGTATTGATCATAGAGTAAAGAAGATCTATTTCTTTTTTCAAAAATGTTTTATTTAATTATTTTTAAAATCAAAATTACAACTCCAATACTTCTAACTTACGCGAAATTGTCCGAGGATTCCGAATATGACAAAATTGAGACCAAAAAGTGCCATCTTCTTGGCCTACAGGGCAAAAAATAACGTTGTAAAATGTTTGTTCTAGAAAAATTTAAAAACTATGAGAAAAACTGCGATTGGCCAAAAAGTTAATACCGTAGGCTTATAGTGCATGAAATTACCTATCTTTTGACCTATGGGAGTATGGGTGTTGGAGGCTGTTGCAAAAAGATATTAAGGTTTTAAAAAAATCAATTTTTAACAGTAATTTGCAAAAGCTAAGAGGAAAAGTCAAACCAATCCTGGATGTGCCATTTTGAAGTGCTTCAAAAGACCTTTCGAATGCATCTAAGACAGTTGGAATTGATGAAGTTTTACGGAAATGCGAGCAATTTTAAGATTTTTTAGGTTTTTTGAACCTCAACTTCAAAGCCCGTTTTACCCCACTTTCCTTTGTCGTAGAGGGCTCATATTTGGCATGAGTTCATCTCATGTATAGACAATCAAACGCTGAAAGTTTCATCCAAATCGGAGCACCTTGATACGACCTCTAGAACAAACCGAGTAATATTTACAAATACTGCCTCTTAAACAGAAAAATCTCATGGAATGTTTTGTTTTCGATCAGTGAATTTTTTCAATCCAATCTAATGAAAAAAATTACTTATGCACTTCTCAAACATCATTCTCGAGTGCAATAAACTCCATTTACACAAAAATGGCTAATATAAGCGTGTCTACAAAGTTTCATTAAAATCGGAGTACAATTTATTCTCTATTTGGCATAGAATTGCTCAATATGTGAATTTTTATTTGAAATATTTTCTTGATGAAACTCTCAAAATTTGAATTTGTTTGTATACTTTACCACATTTTGTTTTCACTGATAATCAGTTTTAATATCTTTAGAAAATCTCATGAAGCGAAATGAAAAATACAATGTTAAAAATACTAAGAAAGATCAATTTGCAAAAAATAGCGATTCGCTTTTCAAATTGCAATTATTTGCGGACAATTTGTCATTAAAATGTGCTTTTAGTTCAATTGATTTTTGTTTATTTACTTAATTAAGGCTCATAAAACAAGTTAAAATATAAAATTTATGTGCCGTCTTGTTTAAGGGTGTTGGAGGCTGTTGCAAAAAGATATTAGGGTTTAAAAAATATCAATTTTCAACAGTAATTTGCAAAAGCTAGGAGCAAAAGTCAAACCAATCCCGGATCTTTATGGCACATTTTGATGAGCTTCAAAATACCTTTCAAATGCAACAAAGAGAATCGGACTTGATCAAACTTTTAAAATTTGCGAGCAATTTTAAGACTTGTTGCATTTTTCGACCTCAAACTTCAATGCCCGTTTTACCCTACTTACCTTTTCAAAAATTCAATCATTGAAACGTTTAAATATTACATAGACATCCTTGGCAACCCTATCGTCGTCAGCTACATCTCTCCACTCTGTTTGCACACGCGTTTGAATTCGCTATTCGGGAAGGAGCAAATCGGCCGGAAATCGACAGTGATAAAAAGTGAACCCTGTCGCGCACCACCACCGCCATGTCCAAATCCAAACCAGTTTCCAATCGGTTTTTGGCCCCACATTATCCGGAAACCCGTCCGGACACCGGACTCCAACGACCAACGACGAACCGAAAAGAGAGAAAAATAGAGATAACCATCGCAATTACTGCGAAGAGAAAATTGTTTATATGGCCGTTTATTTGGTGAGGACTTTTTGGGGTCGAGATTTTCGCTCGAAAGTCGAGGAAAAAAAAGCAAGCAATTTTCCAAAGACAATCGGCTGGGAAAGCCGGACTGGAAAAGGTAGGTTTGAAGAAGCCGGTAGTTTGTTTGGGTTGATGATAAATCGATTTGGGATGAAGTCGTTTCTCGAAATCCTCCCCGCACAAGCTCAAGTTCAACAGGGCTCTCTGCTGATCCGGTGACACTAAACGGATTCTGGTTATCTACGGTACATTTGTTTCGATTCGCAGCCGGCGGTGCAGGAGTAAAAGGGGAGAAGCATCAGTTGGCTTGATTGAATAGTTTCCATCGGTGTTATAAATGAGAATCTTGGATTGCAAATTTACTGTGAATTTACTTCCGTTAGATTTTGATTGCTTTCGATAAGATTGTGATTGCTTCAAGTGACTGGTTGAAGTTCATCGTGCTTACTGGATAGTTTGGATGTTTAACGGTGGATTCTGAACAATATAGACCAAGGAAAACAGTTAATATAAATATATTTCAGAAAATTAGTCACCGTGTAGAGTGGATTTTATTTAAAACTTTATAAATAATTCTTATTTTTGGTCTTATTTTATTTTGATTTTCCTATTTACTGAATTTGTAAGCAAAATAAACAGAATTTTTGCTAATTATATTGAGCAATTCTCTACGAAATCGATATTTTTTTCAGATTCTAATTTTTGTATTTTTTAATCCGGCTGAAACTTTTTTGGTGCCTTCGGTATGCCCAAAGAAGCCATTTTACATCATTAGTTTGTCCATATAATTTTCCATACAAATTTGGCAGCTGTCCATACAAAAATGATGTATGAAAATTTAAAAATCTGTATCTTTTGAAGGAATTTTTTGATCGATTTGGTGTCTTCGGCAAAAATGTAGGTATGGATAAGGACTACACTGGAAATAAATGACACACGGTAAAATTTTTTCGAGATTTTTTATTTAAATTTTTGTCACTAAAATTTGATTTGCAAAAAAAACACTACTTTTATTTTTTTTTCATTTTCGGATATGTTTTGGAGGACATCAAATAATGGCAACTTTCAGAAATTTTACAGGTTGTAAAAAAAAAACTTTGACCGAGTTATGATTTTTTTAATCAGTACTGATTTTTTCAAAAAATCGAAATATTGGTCGCCAAAATTTTTCAACTTCATTTTTCGATGTAAAATCAAATTTGCAATCAAAAAGTCCTTCATGGAAATTTTGATACAGTGCATCGTTTTCAAGTTATAGCCATTTTCAGGTGACTTTTTTTTTAAATAGTTGCAGTTTTTCATTTTTTTAAATAAGTGCACATGTATTCCCACCTATAAGAAAAATACTTTTAAAAAACTGAGAAAATTCTCTCTATTTTGCTTTTTAGAACTTTGTTGATACAACCCTTAGTTGCTGAGATATTGCCATGCAAAGGTTTAAAAACAGGAAAATTGATGTTTTCTAAGTCTCACCCAAACAATCCACCATTTTTAATGTTAATATTTCTGCAACTAATGGTTCGATATACAATGTTAAAATATGAAACATTTGTGAAATATTCCGATCTTTTCGAAAAAAATATTTTCGAAAATATATTTTAAATTTTTAAACCTAGACTAACATTTTGAAAGGGGGTAATATTGATTGTTTGGCCCTTTTGAAATGTTAGTCTTGATTTAAAAAAAATTAAAATATTGTTTTCGAAAAGATCGGAAAATTTCACGAAAAGATCGGAAAATTTCACGAAACGAATTAGTTGCTGAGATATCGACGTTAGAAAATGGTTGGTTGTTTGGGTAAGACTTGGAAAACATCACTTTTTATGTTTTTAAACCTTTGCATGGCAATATCTCAGCAACTAAGGGTCGGATCAACAAAGTTCAAGAAAGCAAAATATAGAGAATTTTCTCAGCTTTTAAAAAAATATAGAGAATTTTCTCAAACTTTTTCAAAAGTGGGCAAACATGTGCACTAATTCAAAAAAAAAAGAAAGAAAAATTGCGGCTATTTTGGAAAAAACTTACCTAAAAATGGATTTAACTTGAAAATGGTGCACTTCATCAAAATTTCCCTGAAGGACTTTCGGATTGCAATTTTGATTTTACATCGAAAAAATGAAATTGAAATTTTTTTGCGACCAATAATTTGATTTTTTGAAAAAATCTGTATTGATTCAAAAAATCATAACTCGGTCAATAAATTTTGAATAACCTGGAAATTTCTGAAAACTTGACATTTGATGTCCTCTAAAACATATCAGAAAATAAAAAAAAATAAAAATATTGTTTTTTTTTGCAAATCAAGTTTTAGTGACAAAAAGTTAAATAAAAAATCACCATTTTTTTTACCGTGTATCATTTTTTTCAGTGTAGTCCGTATCCATACCTACAACTTTGCCGAAGACACCAAATCGATCAAATAATTCCTTCAAATGATACAGATTTTCGAATTTTCTTAAATCATTTTTGTATGGACAGCTGCCAAATTTGTATGGAAAATTATATGGACAAACTAATGATGCAAAATGGCTTCTTTGGGCATACCGAAGGCACCAAAAAAGTTTCAGTTGGATTAAAAAATACAAAAAAAAATCGAATGACCGAAATCTAAGAGAACTGCTCAAAAGTTGGTCTTCGTCGATCATGGCCGTTCATGGTCACCCGCGACATACACGGACGACGAATCAAAGAGAAACGCAAAATCGAAAATTATTTTACATTTTTTGATAAAGTGCACAATTCTCAAAATATAGCAATTTAAAGTTTATTTAAACTGAAAAAAAATCTGTTTCCATAATTGTCGATTCTTAAATATATTTTTTTCGAAAAGTTCAGAAAAGTCCATAAAAATCGTCTTAGGCTTCATCCATGAAGTACGCCACGCTGAAATCGGCCAAATTTAAATCTACCTTTTTCTGAATAGTCCTCATCAACTACAATTTTGCCGAAGTCACCAAATCGAATTGAATTCCTTAAAAATTTGCTGATTTTGGCATTTTTCCAGACGAGATTTGTCTGATCACGCCTTCCGTCGGACGGGTAGGTAAATATGGGCCTCGGTCTATTCTAGAGATAAGGTCGTGTACAGTCAATAATGTAAACTTTTAAAATTGGTCAGCCGTGAACAAAGAAATGATTGATTTTTGTTCCTTCAAACTTTGCTCGATTTTTAATCCCTATGAGTAACTTCTCCCAGCACCTCTACTTAAACTCACCTGAATAATTCAAGTGCACGAACATCATTTCACCGCATGTGTCATTCACGGTATCAACGTGGGGGTGGGGACGATCGCACCAACTGTTGACTGTTTGACGGGTGTTGGGTTACAAAATGGCAATGTCCTTGTCACATTAAACTAGTGGAGCAGGTGCTCTCTACACTAGCTAATACACGTAGAGGAAATGCACCTATTTTCAACTGGCTTTCTTTTTATTCTTACTTTTAAATCGGATTCAAAAATGATTGAACAAAACCGTTATGACACTAGGTCCTTCCACCCTAGTAATAGAACCGCGAAAAGAGTCGACATTCACGCTATCCCACCCTTCTATTTTTTTGCCCTGGCTGGGAGTGTAATACATCGTCCCACCCACACATTAAGGGACACTAGTGTCCTCAGGGGTGCTATTCTGAAGTTGATTCGTAGAAAAAACTTGTATTTGTTCATGAAGTAAGGTTAAAGAGTTGAATTCATAACATATTTTTTAGAAAGAAAAAAAAAACTTCAAGTGCACTTTTGAACAATTTGAATTTTATATACAAAAAACCTCTAGAAACTCACTGAGTTGTCCTGTTAGTCGACGGCACCCGATTTGGATCTGTCCAGCTTATTGAGGTTTATGCCAGTTTAAAAGAGTCGTAATTCTTTCCTGGCTCAGACGTTCAACCGGGAGTGTCCACCCGCGATGGAGCACGCGATTACCGGTGAGCTTTAATTTGCAGTAATTCAGCCCACGGTCCACCTGGGTTCTCCCGAGGATGGGCCTTCCGGACTCGGACGGACGGTTTTACTGGGATTAGTTGGGCGGGAGGGAAGTGCGGCCAAAAGTGTCCCGCGACCACGTTCTGTGTTTCGTGAATCGATTTTTGGAGCGGGGCTTACCCGGCTACCGACGGTCCAATTTGGTGGTGACCATCGAAAGGTTTTCAAATATTTACGGGACACGACGGGAGATTTGTGTGAGATTTTATCGTGGCGAATCGTTCCGCCGGCGAGGTGGATTGTGAAAGGCTTTTCATGGGCGATGGTGCCATCTCGATATGGAAAAGCGGTGCCTGGTGGGGGCCGTTGGCGTCCTGGGTGATACTTTATGTGCACATTCGGGTTTGTTTGGAAATCTGCTAAACGTGTAATGTGGTCTTAAACCGAGCTTAACGGGAAATTGAGAAATCCCTGAAAATTACAGCTGCATTACGATGGAAAATGGCTCTTGCGAAAGAATCGGTCACGGTGATAAAATTATGTCATTTTTGTTTTCAGAAAGGATCATGATAAACGTAATATTTTTTCTGTCAGTACATTGTTTTTTAATAAACCTAATTATTATTTTTTTTTATTTAAAATAAGATTTAACTTCTGTTCGAAATTCTGTTTTTAAATCGCTAATAACATTTCAGGACTAAGTTTAGCCTGTTCAAAAAGGTAGAAGAGAATTGGATTTCTTATGATAATTATGTAATTGTATGGCAACAGCGCCACCTGCTGATGAGAAGGTTAAAGCTGCCAGAAATAAATGAATTAACAACAACCCCTACAAATTTCATCTTCTGGTATCAATAAGCAAATTTCGACCAATTTATGTCGCCCCCCTTCAAAACTGGTCCGATAAATAGGATGAAAAAACTAACTTAAAACAATTTTAAATGTTTTAAATTCTCCTACGTAGTGCGTCCATACCGGGAATTCCCGGGACAAAATTCCCGGGATTTTTCCAAAACCAGGAATTCCCGAATCCCGGATTTTTTATAATTTGTCCCGGGAATTCCCGAAACTAAAAAAAAAAAGTTGGTCTGCGAATTCAGATTTGGTTGTGGAAATAGATGAACAGTTGAATACCTCATAATCGATAATAATTTTAAAGCATTATAATTTGTATTCGGCATATATCAGCATTAATTTGGTGTATTAGGAAAAACTGTTAAAATTTTAGTTTACCGATCTGCAAAATGCCTAGCGCTTTAAATATTTCCTATTTAAATTTATAAAATTATTAAAAAAATGAGATATCTACGTATATTTGATTAAAAAATTTGCAAAAAAAACATCATATCAAATTATTTCAGCCATGTTTTTTTGCATGATGTTTTGAATGACTTTGTTTAAAACAGAAACAGAACAAAACAATTTTACATAACACCGATTTCCAAGTTTATTGCTTTAAAATCTCCTTACATATTTAGACTTCATCCCTGTTTTTTCTTAGTTGGCGGTAGTAACTTAAAGATAATTTGTAAAATAGGTTTTATATAAAAGTATCAACTAGTATCAATAAGTATTTTTTTTTTATTTAGCGGTGAATTTATTTAACACATGGATGTTTGCAAACATTCCATTCAAAATGCGTTTATTCGGGATTGCAAAAAATTTAGTCAGCAACTTGTTGTAATACTTGTTTTTTTTTTTCCAGCACTTGTCGTTTTTCTAGATCACTTTATCAAAACAACCAATGCGCCAAGAGTTTTTTATGTACATAAGACATTTTGAAAAAGTAATTGAGATTTATCCGATAAATGTACTCGACTTCTTTTAGCCACTTGTTGCATGACCTTTTATTATATAAAACATAAAATTCTAAACTTATCTTAAATTTTACATTGACTGGTTTCATTTTATTTGTTGTCGCCTCTTTTTTTAAAGATATTTTGAAAGAAATTTTCCAAGCTTTTAAAAAATCGAATATAATGAAAACATAGACTTTATGACTGTTTCAAAAATTTCCCGGAATCCCGGGAATTCCCGTGATTCCAAAAATATTTTTCCCGTTTCCCGGGAAATTCAAAACCGAGAAATTGGGAAATTCAAACCGGGAAATTCAATCCGACCCGCAGAGGAGACCTCATTTCAAATTCTGTAGAAAAACATTGAAAAAAATTTCTTTTGTAACGAAAAATTGTAAAAAAAAGTAATTTCATATAACGCTAAATGTGAAACAGTGAGCAGTTTTCTACAAAATCGGTCTTTTAACTTTTATTTTTTTATTGGATTTTTTAATACAGCTGAAACTTTTTTGGTGCCTTCGGAATGCCCAAAGAAGCCATTTTGCATTACTAGTTTGTCCATATAATCTTCCATACAAATTTGGATGCTGTCGTTACAAAAATGATGTATGAAAATTCAAAAATCTGAATCTTTTGAAGAAATTTTTTGATCGATTTGGTGTCTTCGGCAAAGTTGTAGGTTTGGATATGGACTACACTGAAAAAATGATACACGGAGAAAAAAAATTTGGTGATTTTTAATTTAACTTTTTGTCATTAGAACTTGATTTGCAAAAAAAAACTATTTTTATATTTTTAATTTTTTGAAATGTTTTTGAAGACATCAAATGCTAACTTTTCAGAAATTTCCAGGTTGTGCAAAAAATCTTTGACCAAGTCATAATTTTTGAATCAATACAGATTCTTTCAAAAGATTGAAATTGCAAATTTGATTTTACATCGAAAAATGAAGTTGAAAATTTTTTGCAACCAATATTTCGATTTTTTGAAAAAAATCAGTAATGATTCAAAAATTCATAACTCGGTCAAAGATTTTTTGCACAACCTAGAAAGTTCAGAAAAGTTGGCATTTTATGTCCCCTAAAACATATAAAAAAAGTGTTTGTTTACAAATCAAGTTTTAGTGATAAACAGTTAAATTAAAAATCACCAAAAAAAATTTACCGTGTATAATTTTTTGCGTTTCTCTTTGTTTCGTCGTCCGTGTCTGTCGCGGGTGACCATGAACGGCCATGATCGATGACGACCAACTTTTTCAAAACTTTTTTTCGTAAAATCGCGATAACTCGTGATGTTTATAAGAAAACCCCTTATGTTTCGATATCAAAATTTTTGTGATTGTATGATCTACAATTTTGTAGAACATTATAACACTCTAAAAATTAACCCTGCAAAGTTAGAAAAAACACGAAATTTTAAAATGAAAAATTTTGTTCTAAATGAAAAAATGACCCTTCTGCACACAAAAAAATATTTCCGAATGTTACATCATTTATGATGTAACACTTTTGCACGTCATTAAACATTTGAATTTAAATGCAATTTGATGTAAATTTGCAACAAATTATATGTAAAAACATGATTTTACGTGTGATTCAACCGTTTACGTCGAATCTCAAGTTTACATCAACTGAGTTTACATGTGATTCATTTTTTCCATGTCGAGTAAATTCACATTTTTTTTCTGTGTGGGTCAATGTAGAATGTAGAAAGAACAATAAATTTCCCATAAAATGACATGTTCCAAAATATCTTACAGTCGAGTAACGGAAAATGGGAGAATTTTGAAAACTTTTTTAGCGTTATTTTCGATGAAAAATACGTTTTTTCGGAATTCTGAGTACGCCATTAAATCGGGCGTCTTATTTTACATAAAAGTCCCTTAGACACCAAATTTCTATCTCACCACCGTTTCAGACTGCAAATTATTGAAAAACACCTCTTTTTTCGCATGTTAAAAAATGAAAGCGTTCGTAACGCCCCTCCGTCACGAGATATCCAAAAACGGACCTCGGATTCGTGATCAGGGACAAAAGTTACCCCTTAGGACAAAGTTTCACGCAAATCGAATTACCAAATGGAAAATGTTTGTTTGATCTATTTTCAAAAATGTAATACGTTTTCTTCACTTTTTAAAATTATGCCCTTACTTATTTCATGAATTTTTTTCCCCTTGTCAGACAGTTTCTAATCCTTCTGGCTACAATTTATTTTAAAACCCAAAAGCCCCAGCTACCCTCTAACGACCAGCACCGATCAATTAACACTCAAACTGGCTAATGAACTGCCCCGAGCTTTTGGCTTCATTTGACCCAGCGAACAAATCATCCCGCTTGCCTTCGCCTGCTCAACGGAAGAACCCTTTAATTACCCGCAGGACGCGAAGAAACCAAACTTGCTCCATCCACCACACCGTGATTTCAACTTTTGAAACTCTTTTTCTCCTGCGGCAGAAAATAACGAGAAACGCGAAACCCTGATTGTTCTATCCCCTTTCCTGCGCCACCATGCACAAATTGACTTTGGTCTTTGTGTTTTCCCCTGGGGAAAATCGACTGGTTTCGAGCGAGGAAAATCTTTGAAAATTATGTTTCCACTTTTCACACGGCGAGCTCCAAAGGTTCGGTTCGTTTTCTTGCCCCCCCCCAAAAATCGCTTAATCAGTTCCATACATATTGCATTAGGTTCAATTTAAACTCCGAACAGCCCTAAATACATATTTAATCATCGCAAATAGTCTCTGGAAATTGTCCAGCCGACCCAACTCGGTCGTAATCGCTTCCGCAGTCGGTGTCGCACACCTTGCTTCGAAAGGTCCCCCGGTTGGTTGAGTTTCGTTCTTTTTTTTATTCTGAAATTGTGCCCTTCCACTTCTTGATTGCACCGTCTTAAAGACAGGAACGTTTTTGAAACGCGAAAGGCCGTACCGTAACCACTGACAAAGGTTTTTAACTCAACTCAGAGATGAAATAATTTTGCAATATTTTTTTTCATTATTCATGCAAAATAAAATTTGAAATTGATTTTGACTAAGACACTTTTTTCCGTGGATTGAAGCTCGAAACCGTGAAGAAATTTGGTAACAATGGTACTTTTGTGTGAAATTAGACAACCGATTTGATGGCGTATTTAAAATTTCTAAAAAACATTGTTTTTCTTCAAAAATGTTAAAATTACTATCATTTCCCGTTACTCAACTGCCAAAAACCGAGAAAAAATTAATTTTATGGGAATTTAAATGTTCTTTTCAAATCTGCAATAACCCAGAGAGGTCATTTTTTATTGAAAACAAAAATTTTCATTTAAAAATTAGGGGGAGAGGGGGTAATATGCACCCCCTAAGGGAAAATTGTGATTTCTCAACCATTACAGCATTACTGTGGAAGAATTTTGTTCGATGTTCTAAAACAACTATTATTCTTCGTCATCCATGTGAAAAAAGTCTTAAAAAACCTCAAAATTGTTCGAAAATATCAAATTTCTAAAAACATTTTTGATTTATTACAAACAACCCTGCGGGGCAATATGCACCGAAACATTGGGGCAAAACGCACTACAACAACGGGGCAAAATGCACCACAACATGGGGCAAAATGCACCGGGTAAAATCAGGTTTCACTAGTCACCACTAGATGACACCGCTGTTTTTACTAAGGAGCTTCACAGCGGTGCATTTTGCCCCGACCACGCTTTTTGCAGAAAATTTAATTAAAAATGCATTTTTTGATGTATTTGGACTTATCTATCTACAGAATAATGAAGATTATGGCAAAAACTATTTACCTCAACACTTACAATATCAATAAATGCTTTTTATATTGTCCAAAAATCATAATAAAAGTGCAAAGAAAATTAGATGAAAACACAACATTTTAAAGTTTTGCAAATAACTTGAGCTGTTTTTATACTGCGATGCTCAAATTTTTCCAGCATGGTTAAGCAATGTTAAGCTTCCAATTTCTATGATTTTTCCCCGGAAAATTCTTCCAAATACTGAGAAAAGCAGGGGGTGCATTTTGCCCCGGGGGTGCATATTACCCCCTCTCCCCCTACGAGGTTCTTGATACTTTGAAGAGTGTACCAATATTCTAGAAAGTTGTAGAACAGACAAACAAATACTTATGTGTAAACATAAGGTATTTGCATGTATTCTTCACGAGTTATCAGAATTCATCGAAAAAGTTTTTGAAGTTTTAATCCCATAAACCCCCCCCGCCCCCCCAGAAATTGAGAAGAAAAAAAATATTTCATATATTTAAGGGAAATTCTCTACCAACTCACACGAAATCAGGAAAAGTTGCCCCGACCCCTCTTCGATTTGCGTGAAACTTTGTCCTAAGGGGTAACTTTTGTCCCTGATCACGAATTCGAGGTCCATTTTTTGATATCTCGGGACGGAGGGGTGGTACGACCCCTTTCATTTTTGAACGTGCGAAAAAGAGGTTTTTTTCAATAATTTGCAGCCTGAAACGATGATGAGATAGAAATATTATGTCAAAGGGACTTTTATGTAAAATTAGACGCCCAATTTTATGGCGCACTCAGAATTTCAAACAAACGTATTTTTCATCAAAAAAAAAACACTGAAAAACACTTTCAAAACTTTTTTTCGTAAAATCGTGATAATTCGTGATGTTTATAAGCAAACCACTTATGTTTATATATTAAAATTTTTATAATTGCCTGCTCTACAACTTTGTAGAATATTATCACACTTTAAAAAATAACCCTGCAAAGTTAGAAAAAAACACGAAATTTTAAAATGAAATTTTTTGTTCTTAACTGAATAAACTTTTCGACCAACAGGCTCAAAAGATACACACTGATAAAGCTTGAGCATTTGAGATGAAAATTAATAATTATGCATTACTTAAATTTTTAACTTAAGTTCTAAAAGTGCTCCGTACATTACTTTTCTCTAAAAAGAACTTTTAATTGCTATGTTCATTACCTGATTGTTGATGGTTTGCTTAGATGTTTTCTCAAAATTTGATCGTAGAAGGCGTAGATTGTGAGATAAAATTGTGGTTTCTTCGACAAAGTTACTTGAATTGACAAGCCCAAATATTTTCTAGAAGATAAAAAAAAATCAAAAACAATCCTGCTTAGTTAGAAGTTTAAAAACACCCTAATCGTGAATCACCCTAATTTTCAATCAAACCAAAATTTGCTCCCTATTTGTAACAACTCTGCTGAATAAACCAAAGCTCCAGCACGGCACCATTTTTCGGAAATCAATTTTTCACTTAATTTTGCAGTGTGGTGAACAGTGTTGCGATTTTGAGCGCTCATCCGCTCATGAGCGAGCATTTTTCGCTCATTCGTGAGGAGGAGCGCGACGCGAGCTAGCTCACGTTTGCTCGTGCTCGTGTTTGCTCATTTATTTATGAGCGAAAATGCTCATTGCTCGCGCTCGCGCTCATTTTTGCTCATTGAGCAAAATGAGCGGTATTTTTTTTACCTGTAAAGGTAAACGATAATTAATTTTTTTTCAGCAGAGCTTCGAGGTTGTTTTTTTTTTTAATGGAGGCTTGAATAGGCTAATCTTAATAATATTGAATGAAGATATTTTTCAAAAATTTTGTTTTGGGGCTTGTTTTGGAGTCAGAGTTAAGGTGTTCAATTATGATATGTGCACAGTAAAAAAAACAAAGTTATATTACATCTGGGAAGGGGTAACACCTTCCAAATGTACGCTATTTTTTTCTGGTGTAATGCCACTTTTTCAGACTAAATCGAGGTAAAATTATAACATTCAAGAGGTAATATTCAACCTTACAAAATTACACCTTCCAAATGTACACTATTTTTTACTGTGTAGAAATAAAGTTGATAATAGAGTAACACGTGAAAGTGAACTATTTAATAAAGCTGAAAAGTATCTTTTAAGGAACACAAAAATGTTTTCTTGGTAATACGTTACGTCATGTTTTACTTCCTGGGCACCTTATCTTGTTTAGTCAATTATTTGTAAATAATATTGCATGATAAATGTCAAATCTGTGTCTTAGATAATTTACATATCATTTTTCTTATTTATACGCTGAAGGGCTGACAACATTAGAGTTTCATTGTTAATTTGATTTTGGTTAACCGCGGTAAATTTTCTTGAAATATTTCGAATTGTCAAAAATCCACTAAGCATTTACCACATTGATCACACAAAAAACTGTGGTAGAAAAGTATCCTCCGCAATCCACCGCGATAATTTTTTGACAGTTCGACGCCAACGAATTATTTCATGAAAATTTACCGCGGTTAACCAAAATCCAATTAACAATGCAACTTTGATGAGTTCATGTCTCTTTTTCGCGATGAAATTATCTTCAAAAGTGCCAAGCCAATTGGCCTGTGCCAGATTCCTCAACAATACTAAAAATCTACCTGCATTGCTGATGAGCGCTCATTGAGCGCGAGCGCATTCGATGAGCATGAGCGAGCACGAGCTATCTGTTAAGTCCTCATTCTCATGAATGAGCGAGCACGGCTTCTGGCTCGCTCGCTCATTCGCAACCCTGGTGGTGAAGTACATTCGAACAACAAAATCATTTTTGAGCATTTTTCTGAATTTATGAAATCGGCCGTCCTTGTCTGATTTTCATAGAATTAAATTATATTTTTAAATATTTTTTTAATTCGTTCATAATGTCAGTTTTAGCTGCAGATTTTGATGGTTTTTCTTTAAAAAAAAAATCTCCTTCACCCAAAAGAAAACTCAGACGAAAATCCAGCTCTAAGTAAAAGGTAAAAAAACTCACTTTTTTCAAAGTACTTTCATTTACAAAAAAATAGAAGCCCATTGTAATTTACTTAAGAATCAGCTAATCCATAAAGCTAAAACATGAAATTACCCCTCAAGCTCATGTAAGCAAGAATGCATAAACTCACAAAAAAATAATCTTTAATAAAATTTCCCTTGTTAGGAATAACATAATTTTAAAAACATTTATGTTTGAACGAATGTAATAATTATCACAACTTAAGAAGAACTCAAACTTACAAAAATACTGAAAAATAGAACAAACAAATTCTATAAACTGCCAAACATTAAATGAAACAAAAAAATAAAGGATTGATGAAAAAAAAAATATTATTCATGTTTGGAATCAATCCTTCAATTCTAATCTAATTCTTTATATCGAATTATTTCATGAAAAAACTGTCATTTATATTGGACTTTTCTGAAAAATATTATTCAAAAAGCGGCAAATATTAAATCATTTCGAATCATGTGTATTTGATAATCATACAAGTTAGTAAAATTCATGACATACAAGTAACTTCACCATTAAAACTCCACCCTTACTCATCACATTTTTGGAAATCAACCGTGACAGCCCCCCCCCCCTAAAACACACACACTCTAAAACATAAAAAACACGTAATTTTAAAGTGAAAAACTTTGTTCTAAATGAATATTCTCTGGGTTTTTCAGATTTAAGAAGTACATCAATTTTCCCATAAAATGACATGTCTGTCGAGATGTCAAGAGCTCACTGTCAGAAAATGGGTAAATAAATAAGACTTAAAGATTTACATATTATTTTGAAATTTAAATTAAAAAAGCTTGTAAAAAATATCAACTAAGAACCTTGGGCATAAACAGCCGAGCTTTGCTTTTTGATTTGACTTTTCTTTTCTCACTTGAAAAGTAGTACAATTCTAAAAATGGGTGGTTTTGTTTGCATATTGTCTGACAACGTTGCTTTCACTCTCTTTTGTAAACCTTCTTTTTCGGGTGCTTTTCAACTCTTCATGTTTGACCGACATTCTCGACACCATCGTATTGCGAAAGGACTTGTTTGAGGGTTGTTTTGCTTCTTTGAGATTGGAGCAGGTCCTCGTCGCTACCCCTTTTAACGTGCCATTTGATTGTGCAACCGGACTTGGTTTTATTTTGATTTTTTCTTCGCTTTTGAAGGCTTTTTGAGACCGAGTATAGGGAGATTTTTCTTTATTGCTGGTTGAACCCTTAACGATTAAGGTGCACGAGTTGTGCATGGTAATTGCGAATTTATTGCTTGCTGACCTCACGAACATATTCTTGAATTTACTACAAGTTATGTACTTTCTATTAATTTAATGTTAAAAGGGACTTGCTGTATCAAATTTTTGATTATCTAAGGATAGAAATAAAACTATTCAAATTTAAGTGACATTAAGTAGATTTCTAAAGTTAAGAGAGGC
The DNA here is from genome assembly GCF_016801865.2 of Culex pipiens pallens. Taxonomy (NCBI): domain Eukaryota; kingdom Metazoa; phylum Arthropoda; class Insecta; order Diptera; family Culicidae; genus Culex; species Culex pipiens. The sequence continues at coordinate 146,991,332 of NC_068939.1, forward strand.
TTTGACAATAAAGTCCTATTTGAAACAGTCATGATTGCATTTTGAAACATTGTTACCCAACCAGCAAATGAATTAAATTTTGCAAATCCGTTCCAGAGCACTCGTGCGTTCACCACAGACAATAAGAGAATCAGTTTCGTCAGACACCCACTTGTTCTGCTTCCGACTAGACTTTAGCCACACTCACAAAAGTCGCCATTTTCCGCAGTCCATTCTCGAAATGGCAAGCATCCTTAAAATTAGTCTGCCTGAAGGAGAAAAATCATTTTCACTTAAAACACACACACACACACACACACACACACACACACACACACACACACACACACACACACACACACACACCGAGCACACAATGCAATGTCGTTCCGCGCCATGACGACCGATCCCGAAAGTAAGGCCATCGCTGGACTGACCGTGGCCGTGTGAGCTCCGGACGATAAGACGATAAGTGAAGCAGCAGCCAGTGGCCAGTGTCCGGAATGCGAAATGTTGTGCTTTGTCTCTGGCAAAGCAGGAGGTTCTAGCCTGACTGGTTGAAAGAGTACTCAGGAAAATTTGATTTAGTTTTTAGTGTTTAGTTTTTAGTTTTTAGTTTTTAGTTTTTAGTTTTTAGTTTTTAGTTTTTAGTTTTTAGTTTTTAGTTTTTAGTTTTTAGTTTTTAGTTTTTAGTTTTTAGTTTTTAGTGTTTAGTTTTTAGTTTTTAGTTTTTAGTTTTTAGTTTTTAGTTTTTAGTTTTTAGTTTTTAGTTTTTAGTTTTTAGTTTTTAGTTTTTAGTTTTTAGTTTTTAGTTTTTAGTTTTTAGTTTTTAGTTTTTAGTTTTTAGTTTTTAGTTTTTAGTTTTTAGTTTTTAGTTTTTTGTTTTTAGTTTTTAGTTTTTAGTTTTTAGTTTTTAGTTTTTAGTTTTTAGTTTTTAGTTTTTAGTTTTTAGTTTTTAGTTTTTAGTTTTTAGTTTTTAGTTTTTAGTTTTTAGTTTTTAGTTTTTAGTTTTTAGTTTTTAGTTTTTAGTTTTTAGTTTTTAGTTTTTAGTTTTTAGTTTTTAGTTTTTAGTTTTTAGTTTTTAGTTTTTAGTTTTTAGTTTTTAGTTTTTAGTTTTTAGTTTTTAGTTTTTAGTTTTTAGTTTTTAGTTTTTAGTTTTTAGTTTTTAGTTTTTAGTTTTTAGTTTTTAGTTTTTAGTTTTTAGTTTTTAGTTTTTAGTTTTTAGTTTTTAGTTTTTAGTTTTTAGTTTTTAGTTTTTAGTTTTTAGTTTTTAGTTTTTAGTTTTTAGTTTTTAGTTTTTAGTTTTTAGTTTTTAGTTTTTAGTTTTAAGTTTTAAGTTTTTAGTTTTTATTTTTTAGTTTTTAGTTTTTAGTTTTTAGTTTTTAGTTTTTAGTTTTTAGTTTTTAGTTTTTAGTTTTTAGTTTTTAGTTTTTAGTTTTTAGTTTTTAGTTTTTAGTTTTTAGTTTTTAGTTTTTAGTTTTTAGTTTTTAGTTTTTAGTTTTTAGTTTTTGCAAAGAATTAATGGCAAATTCTACAGAGAGATTTCCACTTGACTTGGGTGCTCCAGCTTGGGACCATAGTTTGAAAAACCCGGTGACCATAGGGTGAACTATTTCGGGGAAGCAACAGTGCAACATTTTGGAGTGCTATTCGGTGTCGTTCTACCAGGACAGCTGGAAAAAACAAAACGTTTTAACAAAGAACAAAGCAATTGCCAAAGCCAGGTTAATTCTCGACTTGGAAACGCGTCCGAAATGTTCTCGATTTTTGGCTTTAAAATCGAAAAATCAACACCCTTTTCGCTAGATGATTCACTTAGAAGAATCCGGACGAAGAGGTTGGTCACCTCGTTGCGTGTTGCTCGTCTCAACTCCTCGATAAGGCTGGATTTGGTCTGGAAAGATGAAGTACTATTTACGAGCCAAATGCAATTCAGGTTGTGGAGGTACGATACAAGATTGGAGAACAATGGGAACTTAATGTCATCAACAACAACATTTGGAATGGTCCAAAAATACTTATTTCGAATTATTTCAAATGTTTTGCTAATTTGTTGAATTTTGGTAGTATTTGTAAATCTAAAATCTGAAAAATAAGCTTAAATCTGCTACCCAGGCACTGCTTCTGCCTTCATTCACCACAAAAAAAAATCATTCCCAGAATCCTCATACCAACGTAACATTTTCCCGCATTTTCGCACCGTTAAACTTAAGTTCAATGGCCGGTTTGCACGAACGCCATTCATGTCCAGGTACCTCGGACACGTGTGTGCGTGCGTGTACCAGTCGCACAACATAATTAAACCAAACACACACACACCTACCACGAGATTTGTGAATGCGACACCCACCGTCGTAACGTTCGAGAACAAAAGACAGAGAGGGGAAGTTGACCACCTTAAATATGGCATTTCGACCCCCTGCGCAATCAACATTCGATCGAACGGTCGACCTTTTTCCAATTTCCACGTGTGTGCGACCTTTTTTGGGTGGCTAATTAGCGCACGTGGATGACGGCGACTTGCTGGATTCGAGATAACCCGGTTTGTGTGTGTCCTTGCGGTAGATGGCTTTAATTCGGGAAATTGGACCAGCTCAGCACCAAACTAGCCATTTTTTGGCAAATCCGCAAAGTTGAAATCGAAAACGAAAACTTTCACTTTCCAACGCTGAGTCGGCGAGTGTGAATCGATACGGTGGGTTGAAAGTCGCAAAAATCAATTGAAATAGTAAGAAGTAAGAAGTTGGAAGTTGGAAGTTGGAAGTTGGAAGTTGGAAGTTGAAAGTTGAAAGTTGGAAATTGGAAATTGAAAATTGGAAATTGGAAATTGGAAATTGGGAATTGGAAATTGGAAATTGGAAATTGGAAATTGGAAATTGGAAATTGGAAATTGGAAATTGGAAATTGGAAAATGGAAATTGGAAATTGAAAATTGAAAATTGGAAATTGGAAATTGGAAATTGGAAATTAGAAATTGGAAATTGGAAATTGGAAATTGGAAATTTGAAATTGGAAATTGGAAATTGGAATTTGGAATTTGGAAGTTGCAAGTTGCAAGTTGGAAGTTGGAAATTGGAAGTTGGAAATTGGAAATTGGAAATTAGAAATTGGAAATTGGAAATTGGAAAATGTAAATTGGAAATTGGAAATTAAAAATTGGAAATTGGAAATTGGATATTGAAAATTGGAAATTGGAAATTGGAAATTGGAAATTGGAAATCAGAAATTGGAAATTTGAAATTGGAAATTGGAAATTGGAAGTTGGAAGTTGGAAGTTGGAAGTTGGAAGTTGGAAGTTGGAAGTTGGAAGTTGGAAGTTGGAAGTTGGAAGTTGAAAGTTGGAAATTGGAAATTGAAAATTGGAAATTGGAAATTGGAAATTGGAATTGGAAATTGGAAATTGGAAATTGGAAATTGGAAATTGGAAATTGGAAATTGGAAATTGGAAATTGGAAATTGGAAATTGGAAATTGGAAATTGGAAATTGGAAATTGGAAATTGGAAATTGGAAGTTGCAAGTTGCAAGTTGCAAGTCGGAAGTTGGAAATTGGAAGTTGGAAATTGGAAATTGGAAATTGGAAATTGAAAATTGGAAAATGTAAATTGGAAATTGGAAATTAAAAATTGGAAATTGGAAATTGGAAATTGGAAAATGGAAATTGGAAATTGGAAATTGGAAAATGGAAGTTGGAAGTTGGAAGTTGGAAGTTGGAAGTTGGAAGTTGGAAGTAAAAAGTAAGGAGTAAGAAATATTTCCATCAATTAATATTTTGAAGCACACCGTGAAAACGCAGATAAGCCGGATGATTTCTGGGTTGACATTTTCATTCAGAACTTACACCGGCCACCGAAGCCGCACGTGTTTGTATGAGTGTGTGTGTGCGCACGTTTGTTTGTTCTTTGGCCCCGAAAAAGTGGGGGAAGGCATCCTTTTGTTTACTTTGTGGAATTTATGTGCCCAAAATCAATGACCCTCCTCCGTGTTTTCCAGCACCTCCGCCCCCTCACACGAGAGCATAAAGGGGTCAATAGGTGAAAAGGAGAGAGGATGGAAGGTTCAGGACAGGAACTTTTATGCTTGGCTTTTGTTTTGTTTATCCACGTGGGGAATTCGAGGGGTGGCATCACATTATCGGTTTGGAAACGTATTTGCTTTGGCGTTGACTTTGCTTGTACTGAAGGGCGGAAAATAATCTGGAATTATTGCCGATGAAACATCACCAGCTTTTGATGGTTTTGGCTGTAGTTGTTGTTGAAGTTGTAATAATAATTATAAAAATCATTAAAATTAAAAGAGAAGCAAAAAACATAAAATTACTTAATTTTTTGAATTTTGATTTTAATTTTTAATTGTTTGGAAAAGAATTTGAATTTTGGACAAAGGAAATCCAACTAAATTTGTAATTCTCATTGTTCTTCATCAATTTAATTGACTCATAAAATACTCACCCCTTTTCCACGGAATTCACTCCGATGCCTTGTCGAACAATGTCATCCTGCTCTGGCTCGAAACTAGTACAAGCTGTAGCTCCACACTACCAATACTGCCTCTGCATCTAAAACTAAGTATCTCCACAATATCCATAATTGATGTTTGTTTCCTCCAGCGCAGTAATTTCAAATTGTGGGCACATGTTTAGTGCCTCCCCTCACTCCACGTAATGGGGAGGGGGTCCGGAACCATTAACATTAAAGTACAATTTTATAGTTTTCGTGATTGCACACAATTTTATCGAGCTAGTTTTGCCCGAGCCAAATGGATGTTCGTCACTAGCCCGTCCGAAGTCCGGTTGAAACGTGAAACTGTTTGTTTAGGGGAGTTCCGTCAAGGGTTGGGCTCAACTGAATCTTCTGCCTCTCGCTGACCAATCGCTCCTATCAGCTCCATCGTCCAACCATCTGCTCCAGAGAGTGACCATTAGAAACAGCATCAGCGACCTTCCAAAAAGTCTTCTCTGCGCTGCACTGGCTGAGAGGTGGTGCCGTAACCGATACCCACCATCCTGCCTGTTCTGATGTTGAAGCCCGTTGGACTGCGGTTGATGTTTTGATCCAAATCCGGCCTTAACTCGCCTCTGATGAGGGCTGCCGGTGCCAGTGAGCCGTAATTACATGGGATCACAGAGACCAGCGTTATCGATGGTCGGACAATGGCTCTTCGAGGTACCTTCTGGCCAATGTGTGATCTGGCTTCATGCGGAGCGAGTTTAGAATGCGCTGATAAACGACATCAAACCCAAAAACGATGTCTCGTTTGAAACAATTTCTGTCAATCGTAGCTCAAACGACTTTGCAAGACTTTGGGAGGTTGATAACGATAGGGTTTGCTAATGCAAATCAATTGGACCACAAAACAAACAAATTTCAAACAGATTTCGGCATAGACGAGCTCGGTTTGATCTGACAATGTTTGGTCCCGAATTTCACTCTTTAGCGATCAAATCACTCTGCTACTTTTAGTCACGCTCACTAAAACCCTTTGATTCCGCAAGCGAAAGCTCAAGTTGTTATTGGTTCGCTTTTCCAATTAACCAATTTTGGGTTAGAATTCAAAGAATTTAATTTTCAAAGAAACAAAAAATTCTGAAAAAAATCTATTGCAATTTGATTTCCGGTATCAGGTATTCCAAAAATTTCTCGCCCAAAAATAATTCAAGTTTCCTTTTTGTCTTCCTCGCTGAGAAAAGGCTATAAAATCACTCAAAAAATTCAAAATTCAAAAAAGCCTTCAAGATATACCTTAACGACCTTAACAACCTTACATATTTAAATTCTCAGCAAATGACTATGCATATGGATGGACGTGAAATTTCTTTTTCACACTCACTTTTCTCGGAACTGGCTCGAACGATTTTGTCCGTATCCGTGAGTTTAGATCCGTCTTGAGATCCCATAAGTATTTTTTGATTATCATTGAATGTTGTGCAGTACTTTAAAAGTACAAAAAAAAAGGTAGGAAAAATTTCTACAACCTACCTTTTTTGTCAAGGTACAATTCGCTTTTTATTTAACAAACTATAAATTATTTTTTATAAAACAAGCTTTAACGTATTTTTTCAAAATACTAACTATTTTATAATTCGCAAATATGGCTGTGGGTAATTCTCCACCAACTCACACGAAATTGGAAAAAGTTGCCACGACCCCTCTTCGATTTTCGTGACACTTTGCTCTTAGGGGTTATTTTGGTTCCTGATCACGAATCCGATGTCCATTTTTCGATATTTCGTGACGGTGGGGCGGTACGACCCCTTTCATTTTTCTGTCTTTTCACTAAGACACGTTTTTCAGTGATTTGTAGCTCGCAACCGTGAAGAGATAGAAATTTGGTGTCAAAGGGACTTTTGTGTAAAATTAGACGCCCGATTTGATGGTGTACTCAAAATTCCAAAAAAACGTATTTTTCATCAAAAAAAGTTTCAAAAAAGTTTTAAAATCGCTGCCATTTCCCTTTATTCAACTGTCAAAAATCGTGAGACATGTCATTCTATGGGAAATTTAATGTTCTTTTCGAATCTGAAATAACCCAGAAGGGTAATTTTTTCATTTAGAACATTTTTTTTTTTCATTTTAAAATTACGTGTTTTTTCAAACTTTGCAGGGTTACATTTTAGAGTGAAACAATGTTCTACAAAGTTGTAGAGCAGACAAAAAATTTGATATATGGACATAGTTTGCATGTTTTCTTCACGAGCTATCAGAATTTTACAAAAAAGTTTTTTGAAAAAGTGATGATTTTGACCATTTTTGACCAGTTTTTCGAATTTTTAACCCCAAAAACTCAATCGTGTGCTTTTGAAAGCATTTTTTTCGGAATGTTCACCTAATTTTGCATAAAAATGATCCCTTGGACGATTGTTGTGGTTGTGTCTTAGTAAAAAACCAGAAAAATGAATGGGGTCGTACCGCCCCACCGTCACGAAATATCGAAAAATGGACCTCGGATTCGTGAGTTGGCGGAGAATGACCCCTGTCAGACGAAGCGAAATTTTCTATGCATTTTAGCATTATTAAAGTTTTTTGTTGTAAAATACTCAAATCTTCACAAAAATACTTTTTTTCCAAAAATGCTCAAAATTTCATAATATGCAATTTTTTGAAGCGACTTTGTCAAAGAATTTTCGCTTAGCTAGAGTTTGTTTGTGAAATACTCAAATTGCTTCAAAATACCGGTATTATCAATTATAGTATTTTGTTAAAATTTGTGAAATTTTTTTGAAAATTTGAGTATTTCACAAGAAAACATTATAATTAAGGAAAATATGGAAAATTCCGATTTTTTTGTACCCATATTGCAAATTATTAAAATATGTGTGTTTTCGAAAAAACTGTTTTCTAAGAAAACTTAAGTATTCTACAAAAAACATCAACAAAGAAGAAATGCATTCAAAAAAATACGGGCAAAAAATATGTTTTTAATACACTTCAAATTTTTAATGAAAATAGAAGTCAAATTAACTTGAAACAATCTAAAACGCATTTTTCTGCATTTATAATCATATTTCGCATGTTTGGGATAGATTTAAAATATTTTGAAAATTTATAAAAGTTAAATGTACAGCACCGCAAAATCTTTTTTTTTTTTTTGCAAAAAAATAAATTTTCGTCAATACATAGGTATTTTGGAAACTAATGATTGCATAACAACTGGACAGGTGATTATGCATTTTGAACACTTTTTTTTCATTGAAATGTTGAAACCTAGGCTTGTAATTTAAATTTTTATACTTTTTTATTTGTTTTATCAAAAAACTGACTATGCATACAAAATTTTGCTGCGGTTTATACCCATATGAGTACCATATTATGAATATCAATATCAATATTTCGAATATTGAAAATTTTTGTATTTTCAAAATATTTATGCTTTGAAACATACAACATTATCAAAAAATATATTTTTAGTGATAGCTTTGAAAATTTAACATGATATGGATTTTGAAAATGAGTTATCATCTGTTATCGTCGATAAGATAACCATTATCGTTATCGTTTGACGCTAATATTGTCGACGATAATATTATCGATTAACAACCTTGATTTGAACTCACTTTTTCATTCAAATTTCAAAAACCATGGCATGTTATTTTTAATATTATTTTTTTATAATATTTAAATTTTTATATTTATGTTGGTGCACAGTAAAAATTGTGAAAATTTGGAAAGTATAATTTTAAAAGGTTAATATTACCTCATTTATGATGTTTTATACCTCAATTAACACTGAAAAAGTGACATTATAGAGCAATTCCAGATCAAATCAGGAATTTTTCTGGTACTTTTGTACCCGACCCTCTCCGATTTCAATGAAACTTTGTAGACATGTTATCCTAGACCTATATAAGCCATTTTTGTGTATATGGAGCCAATAGTTCTCGAAAACAAAATTTGAGAAGGATGTAAGGTATTTAAATATTTTTGTATTTTGCAATTTAAAAATTACTGTATCTCGAAGCCGTTGCGTCGTATCAAAAAGTGGTCAAAAACAAACTTGTAGGAAATTTGACGGGCTTTCCAAAAAAATACACTGAAAGAAAAAAACACTCCACTTTTATGAGATTTTTTGATTTTTAAGTTTAAAAGTCAAATTTGAAGGTGAGCCCACGATTTTTTTTCGTTCAAAATTTTTGAGGGAATAGCCTAAGATGTTACAAAAAGACTGACGAAAAATGCAGGATGGAGCAACTCACCTAAAAAAATACAAAAATCATTTACTGAAGCTGTTTTGATGAAAAGTGCTCTAAACGTCAAAATTTTCAAAAGCCGAATACGGGAATCGATTCTCCAGGCAATTTGACATAAATGTCTCCATATTGACCATTGTCCTAAGTCCAATCCTTGTGAAGATATAGCGGTTTTAAAAATAAAAATGTTGAAAAAATGGGTTTTTTGGTGGTTTTTGGCAATTTCTATATGACAGACTTGGTTTTTCAGTCTGGTAAATATTTTTACCGGAAAGCTCGTTCAATTTACCATAAGTTAGTCTTTCCAGATATAAGCTTTTATCCAGGTTTCTACCACACTGAATTTACTATCCAGGTTTCTACCACACTGAAAAAAATATTCTATTTTCAGTTATAAGCAATGCAATTAAGCTTATATCTGTAAGCCCTTACATCCAATTGAAATGCTGTCAAACACAAACTTATGGGAAATTGGACGAGCTTTCCGGTAAAAATATATACCAGACTGAAAAACCAAGTCTGTCATATAGAAATCGCCAAAAACCACAAAAAAAAACCCATTTTTACAACATTTTTATTTTTAAAACCACTGTAACCTCACAAGGACTGGACATAGGACAATGGTCAATATGGACACTTTTATGTTAAAATTGTCTGGGGAAACGTTTAGACCACTTTTCAAAAAAACAGTTTTATTAAATGATTTTTGTATTTTTTTTTTGGAGAGACACACCATCCTGCATTTTTCGTCAGTCTTTTTGTAACATCTTAGGCTATTCCCTCAAAAATTTTGAACGAAAAAAAATCGTGACATCACCTTTAAATTTAAGTTTTAGACTTAAAAATCAAAAAATCTCATATAAGTGGCGTGTATTTTTGTTTCAGTGTATTTTTTTCAGAAAGCTCGTCCAATTTCCTACAAGTTTGTCTTTGACCACTTTTTGATACGACGCAACGGCTTCGAGATACAGTAATTTTTAAATTGCAAAATACAAAAATATTTAAATACCTTACACCCTTCTCAAATGTTGTTTTCGAGAACTATTGGCTCCATATACACAAAAATGGCTTATATAGGTCTAGGATAACATGTCTACAAAGTTTCATTGAAATCGGAGAGGGTCGGGTACAAAAGTACCAGAAAAATTCCTGATTTGAGCTGGAATTGCTCTATACCAGAAAAGTGGTAAAATTACACATTTTCAGAGGTAAATACACATTTTTCTGACATAAAAGGTGTTCTCTTTCCCAGATGTAATATTACCATGAGGTTTTAACTGTGTAAAGTGTCAATTATAGTTGATTACATAAATGTAGGAATACTTTGTTATAAATTTATGATTTTTTTTAACTTTAGAAAATGGATTTCTTTTGCATCCAAATCCCCTCCCCAGAGTGGCAAAAATCAAGTTTACGTCCAATCTTAGTTTGTAAAGCCTCCACATTTCACACGGCCAAGTACAAGTGGTAATCACCGATCGGCTAAAATCTTCGCCAAGTCCCTCTTCATTTACCTAAGATTTCAAATCCTACCCTCAACTCACCTTTTTCTTGAAGCTCAAACCAAAAGTTGCTCCTTTTACATCCCTTCTGGGTGTGCGGGAGAACTGAGCCCTGTAAGATTCGGCCCCAAACTCACACTCCGTTTTTTTACCCTGTTTGAAGAGTGTTTAAAGGTGGGTGGACTGTGACTGTAATTAGAGAAAAAAAAGAGAGGTAGAGCGAGTGAAAAAAAAGAGTTTGTGAACTGGAAGTGGACCGTTGTCAGACAAGTTTATCGCGTTCGATGGACTCGGAGGCAGAAGTGGTTCCCCCCTTCCAGCGGAAGGAGGACTTGGCCCCCGAAGAACCGGTCAAATAAAGCAGTAACTTTTATCGGGGGTGTGCTGTAAAACGATTTGTGTGTGCTCCAGGATAATTGCGGGCTTTAAAGTGCAACGAACGGTTTACGGGGGGATTGGACTGGAGTCCGGTGATCCAAATTGGTGATTGAAAGTTTGAGTGCCACTTTGAATAATGGAAAACTACTTTAATTGGGGATTACCAACGGGGAGGGGGTTTGAGTTTATGCAGGGTAATTGAGATTTCACGAGAACTCCCTTGTCAGGGATTACTTCTGGGCAGAGCATTTCAATCAAATGTAAAAGTTTTAGTTTGAAGATCTTTGCAATTAAATTTTCAAAGCTATCTTTAACAACAACCGATAGAAAAATAAAATCGATGACAACAAAAAAAAAAACTCTAAAATGCTCTAACTTCTGGACTGCAAAATGACACCAAATCACCAGGTGTTCTTTCCTCCCACAACATAACACGTGCTCAACAAAGAGCACTGGACAACGATACCCACGAGGAACACCCGGTAATCGATGCTGTAATTGTTGCACCAAAATTGCAGGGCTTTCAATAACGACAACAACAACAACAACAACAACAACAACAACAACAACAAAAAGTGCAATCCCAAACAGTACAAATGAAAACAACTGCAGGTCACAGAGAACGGAACAAAAAAAGCACAGTAAAATTTCAACCCAAACCACGAGGACCCAACACTTTAATTGCGGTGTCATTAGTCCGGCCAGGATCGGCGGCACGGTGTGTAATTACAGGGCGATTATTTTCGTATCAGTTACGCGTGGTGTGTCCCCTGATGCCACACCACCCGAAGGACCAGTTATCGGTGACCACGGCCCGTTATGGCCAACGGGAAGCACTCTTGGGTGGGAGGGAGCTGGTGGTTTGTAATCCGACAAGTCAAAACATACGTTACGGTTTGCCCTTCCGCAAAACTTCGCTGGCTTTTGTACATTCGAACATATTTCCACGCTTGCTCCTCAATCTATTGGAATCGCCTTGATTTAGCGGTACACATTAACCAGAGCTTTTGCATCCAGATTTTTGTTACAGACATTTTAGTATCTGAACAATTCTTCGAGTTTTCGGTTGTTCGTTTTTTTTTGTATTTTTTTATCCGGCTGAAACTTTTTTGGTGCCTTCGGTAAGCCATTTTGCGTCATTAGTTTGTCCAAATAATTTTCTATACAAATTTGGCATCTGTCCATACAAAAATGATATATGAAAATTCAAAAATCTGTATCTTTTAAAGGAATTTTTTGATCGATTTGGTGTCTTCGGCAAAGTTGTAGGTACACAGCAAAAAAATCCGATGGTAAAATCGTGATGTGCATGCTTTGTGAGAAAAAGCATGTAATATTGTATGAGAAAACGTGTACACAAAAAGCATGTACCGAAGAAAAAAATCAGGTCTGCTTACCCCAAAAATAACATCAATCCGGTGAGAGTCATATTCAGATTACCAAGTCTGCGCCCCAACCCACTCGGCTATTTCGCCGCTATGAAAATAGTTGGTAGCTGCAGAGGACCACGATAGACATTCTTCGGCATGTTGGTTTGTTTTGGGTCATCCAGGAACTTTCGGAAGTCATGGCCTGAATATCTACCTGTTCAACGGGGGTCTATATGGGCGGATTAACCATCGGTATAGCTTCAGGTAGCTTCAGTGGACCACTATGGACATTCTGCGGCATGTTGACCCCCGTTGAACAGGTAAATATCAAGGCCATGACTTCTGGGAGTTCCTGGATGACCCAAAACAATTCATTATGCCGCAGAGTGTCCATCGTGGTCCACTAAAGCTATCTGAAGCTATACCGATGGTTTATTCACCCATATAGACCCCCGTTGATCAGGTACATATCCAGGCCATGACTTCCGGGAGTTCCTGACCTTAATCAATCCAACATGCTACAGAATTCATCGTGGTCCACTGATGTTACCTGAAGCTATACCGATGGATAATATAGCCATACAAACCCCCACTGATCAGATGACCATGACCAGGCCATGACTTCCGGGAGTTCCTAGATGACCCAAATAAATCCAACATGCTACAGAATGCCCATCGTGGTTCACTGAAGCTACCTGAAGCTATACCGATGTTTAATATAGCCATTCAGACCCCTGTTGATCAGGTAGATATCCAGGCCATAACTTCCGGGAGTTCTTGGATTCTTTTTTCATAAAAACTGCGATAACTCGAAAATTTCAGCGATGACCTATACATGTCTGGGTACCAAAATTTTCGTAATTGAAATACGCATCTTTTGGTACCTTAACACGTATAAGTCATCGCAGAAATTTTCGAGTTATCGCAGTTTTAGTGAAAAAGCTGATTTTTTGCCGATTTCGTTAATTTCCCGTTTTCGCGCGAGGCGCGTCGAAAAACCCGGATGTTTTTTTTTTTCAAAAAATCATATCTCTGAATCCTGTTAATGAGCCACGCCCAATTTTTGATATGTTATGTAAAATTGACTGAGAAATCCGTTAAAAATATTTTCAGATACAGGCTCTTTGTTCCAGGCACCGTCAAAATGGCAATTAATGTTTTCATAGGACTTCTTCAAATGTTAGGCTAGATTTTTGAAACTCCACATTATTTATTCTTGGAATTCAAACTTATCATCTTTCATTTGCGCCCAAGACAGCTAAAATCGGTTGAAAAGGAGCGAAGTTATGGTTTTTTGAAAAAAGTGGTTTTTGTGAAAATCGACGAAAATTGTCATTTTTCGGACCACCCTAACACGGCGTAGGCCACCCTAATGGCCAAACAAAAAAATACGGGTCTAACTATTTTGGCCAAGAAACCTCCAGAAAAATTTTGAGCCAAATCGAAGCACTTTTTTTTTCTTTAACTTTGATATGGAATTGCTGTGTAGAGAATTAAATCAGCTTTTCAAAACTATGTTTTTCAAAAGTGGGCAAACATGGGCACTAATTAAAAAAAATTAATAACTGCGACTTTTTTCAAAAAAGTTACCTAAAAATGGCTTTATCTTATACTTTATTAAAATTTCACTAAAATACTTTTTGATTGCAAATTCGATTTTACATCGAAAAATGAAGTTGAAGAATTTTTGCGACCAATATTTCGATTTGTTTAAAAATTACTATTGATTCAAAAATTCATAACTCGGTCAAAGTTTTTTTGCACATTCTGGAAATTTCTGAAAAGTTGGCATTTTATGTCCCCTAAAACATATCCGAAAATAAAAAAATAGGGTTATTTTGCAAATTAAGTTTTAGTGACAAAAAGTGAAATTGAAAATCACAAAAAATAAATTACCGCGTATTTTTTTTCAGTTTAGTCCTTATCCATACCTACAACTTTGCCGAAGACACCAAAACAATCAAAAAATTCCTTCAAAAAATAAAGATTTTTGAATTTTATATATCATTTTTGTATGGACAGCTGCCAAATGTGTATGGAAAATTACATGGACAAACTAATGATGCAAAATGGCTTCTTTCAATCTCGGGATTCATCCTCTTTGTCCGTTCACAGTACCTTTATACTACCAGATTGTGTTCTTTATTGTCTCGGATGGCGCTGCCCAATAATGGGTGCAACAAATGGTAATATGATGGGTTTGGACACCAATTTCATATATTTTTTCAAACCCTGAATTAAAAAGTAGACTTATATCACTCAGGCGGACATAAATCGAGACAGGGTTGCCAGATCTTCAATGTGTTTGACTCGTAGGAAAGGTCTTTCGATGACCTAATCAACGATGGGTTGGATGATGGATCCGGATATCGTTTACATACATTTTAGTGAGATCCGGATATATGTGAAAACACATTTCTATGTATAACTTTTGAAAAGTTAGTGAAATTCAATAGCGAAGTTTGGGACTACAAACCGAGTCAAATGCAACGTGCTTGACCAAAATTGGTTAAGCCAGTGCTGAGAAAAAAAAGTGACAATTTTGGCACATACATACATCCAGACACACATACACACACAGAGACATTTGTTAAGTTTTCGATTTTGAGTCGATATGTGCACATGATTGTGGGTCTGCACGCTTTTAATAAAAAGCTCATTTTTAGAGCAGGACTATAGCCTTGCCTTAGTGAGGAAGGCAAAACCATAAATTCAACCTCCTAATCGTTTATACATTTCACTTTTTCATTAAACCAGTTTGGCCACAGGTCCCCATTTATTTACCTTGAATGGCCATTGAAGCATCAATACGCAAATTGACTTCAGTGCAGCGCCGATGGTAGCACCCTCCTGAGGAATATACGGATTGTGTTGGCCGTTTCATGCCTGTCAGGACTGAATGCCGACAGCAAAAAAATGTACCTTTTTTGTATGATAAACATTGACCACTTGAAATATCGTGAAAAAGCCAATTGCACGGTTTTATGCGAGAAAGTTTAATAAGTAAAATTATAAATTTTAATCGCAAATTAAACGTTTGAAAATATATAAAATTCAACATTCTACAAATAATGAACAGATTATAAATTAAATAAATTTTATGCTTTCACACGCAATAGCACAAAAACGTACGAGCACAATCACTCATGAAGCACACGCAATGAAAAGTGATCGATTATACAATTAATCGTTTCGTGACCTGTACGCTTCCTTCCGCCTGCAGTGACCAGAGCCCCATCATCTGACCGGCGGCGGTCAATGGAACCATAATCCATGGGGGATGGTTCCTTTTTTTTGTGTGGACAGCCAGACACGAGTCAATACCGATATGAATCGTCCCGACCATCATCATCATCATCGCTGAAATCGTTATATCGAAACGCGAGTCGAGTGCTGGGCCCCGGGTAAATATTTTATTTTCAATTAATCCAGAGTGTGTTCGATTTGATGGAAGTGATTAGTGGTCGTAATGTTACACACACGCATTCCAGTGAAAATCCATTGGGAAAAGTGCACACCGCATCACGAGCGTTTGATGAATCGTCCCTGTTGAGCTTGTTCATCGGAAACCAGAGCGAGCGAGCGTTGAACGGGAAATTGAGTGAAGTGCTTTTTCTTTTGATGGGTCATTCAAATTAGTATAGTGATCTATTTTATTTAGATGGACTATTTTTAATTAGCAATTTATGATTCTTAGAACATGTTTTTTTTTTAACTTTTGATACCAAAACCACACAAATTCCTCAACCTGTCAAAAGCACATCAAAATACATCCAACCTCACCCTCTTCTTCATCGCTCACACCGGACCAACCATTAAGGACAGATTGCTTGCCCGAAACCCAAAACCCATCCCCATTCCAGCGTTTCCTCGTCGGCGTTTCATTCAGAGTAATGCTGAAATTCGATAATTATCACTCACCCGGCCCTGCGGCGACCAGCAATAATGCTTGCAACGGACATCTGACGGACGGAGGATTTTCCCCTTCGCCAAAAAAAAAAAAGGTAAAACTTTTCCGACTGATTCTGGCAGACTTTTTTCGTTTGTTTGCCTTCATTTGCCTTTGATCAAAACAACTTGTAAAAATAATACTTTTCTGATGGAATTATAATTTACTTCAAATGCAGCCATGGTTGCCACTGGTTGGGGGTTGTTCTTGCAAACAAATGGACTCGAGAAAGAGGTCGGAAACGAGCCGCCAAATTTCTGGTAGCTCAGCTGGAACATTGATTTTGTACGCGTAACGGACTAGCTCTACCTGGAGAATATTACTTCCACCTTTGAGGTTGAGAACTTTTGGGCTCCGAGGTCTCGTGTCTGTGTTTCGGACGGAAGAACGCACTGCAATTGCTGCGTGTTGAATGCCGCGTTATGTTTTTACATTTAGGGGAGGTAGTGTTAAATTAATGTGTCTAGTTCTCTTTTTTTTTCGCCAATAATTTCACGATTTTTAAATTTGTAATTTTTAGTTGAATCAAGTTTGTATCATTAGTTTTTCCATGTCTCCATAATATTCTGCGACCTGGTCATATAACGGTACGTAAATATACGAAAAACATTATCTTGAGATGAAATTTTCTGATCGATTTGGTGTTTAAGGCAAATTTGTTGATTACAATAAGGACTACTCAGAAAAAATTGTAACATTCTAAAACTACCATCTTTTTTTTTCTTTCTTAGATTTGGATACCTCAAAATACGTATTTAAAAAAAGTGACTTTAACTTGGAAAATTTTCGATTTCAAACTTAATTAAGTTCCCTTTTAAAAAATCAGCTTTCCACCTTTTTTTTAAGTCCACTATAAAATATATTTCAAAAAAAATCAAATGTAAAAATATACACATTTTGGAAATTGAAAAGTTTAAAAAAATACTCAGATTTTTTTCCAGTGTACATATTTTTTTCCAAAAATCCTTATCATAACCTACAACTTTGACCAATACATCAAATCGATCATAAAATTCCTACTCAAGATATTTTATACGTTTACATACCGTAAACCGGGTTGACTTTGATAGGTTTGAGATTTTTCCGCAAAAAGAGTACAAATAAAATATGCACGGAATCATATTTACCGTTTCAGAGAACTGTTCAAAGTACCGTCAGTGTTAAAATTATTTTTTACGGATTTTGCAATTTCAATGAAATGTAACTAAATTTTGTTAAAAGGGTTGTGTAGGGTACATCTTAAGATGACTTAGCTGAAAAAATATCGTTCCTAGAACAAATCCTGTCATTTTGGCAGCTGTCTTAAGTTAAGGTACGTTTTTGGCCAAAAATGGCTTCTCAAAAAATTAACTTTTTTTAAATTTTTGTTGGAACTGCTCGAAAAGCACCTAAATGTTTGAAAAATCTCTATTTCAAAAAAAAAAAAATAATCAAATCAAAAAATTATTTTTATTAGGTCCTTTTCGGTACTGGGACCTGGTTAGGACCGAGTCGGCTCTTGTAATTAAATTTTTTCTTAAGGCTGAGAGTAATTATCTTCTTATTCTTGTGTGTAAATGTAAGTGGGAGGGGAGCCAATTACCCGCGGCCTACTTGGAATTAGTAGGGAAAAGGTTTGATGTTAAAAGACAAGACGTGGGAAGGGAAGGGGGATTGTGTAGGGGTTTTGTTTGGCTAGCCTTAATTCAAACATTGTAGCATGTCAATACGATTCCCTCGAACAAGAACACTATTGGATTACTTGTTTTTACAATATCTTTGTATATGAGCATCATTTTAGTTTCATTTAACCCACCTCTAAGGGGTGAGGTTGGGTCAATTTTCAACCGATTGGCATTTAAGAATTTAGAAAATGTTAGTAAACTATCTCAGAAAAATTCAACGTTACAAGATTTTCAGTGGTATTTAAATTGTTTTTGTTATTAAGAAATTACGAATTCATTTTTGACCCATAGTCACTCCCACTAACGGTACTTTATGAAGAAGTTTTCATAAAAAAATAAAAGTTTAAAAAGTAAATTAACAGAAATTAAAAAAAAATCTATTAGGTAAAATATGTTTATAAATAATACATATTTTGTGCTTTTGAAACATAATTTAAAAAACTCTCCAAATTTATAAACATTTTCAGTAGAACAAAATTTCATAAAAATGTTGACCGGCTCCGTGGCTTAATGGTTACGGCTTCTGCCTCACAAGCAGAAGGTTCAGGGATCAAATTCCGGTCGGTACCTTTGAAATTTGGAATCAGGAATTTGAACGATGAATATGAACAAAAACGAAAATGAATCAGGTGGGACTCGAACTCACACCTCTGGATTGGTGGTCGGGGACGCTAAGCAGTCGGCCATCAGACGGTTTACACTTTAGCAGTGAATTGATCCGTAGTGTTGAAACATGTTATCTTCTCATATTAAATACGCGCTGATCCCTGATTTGCCTGAGGGGATTGTAAGTCTAAATATAGATCGTGTTTCCTTCAGATGCTTGCTTCTATGTTTAGGCGGGGCCGAACAATGCCCAGCGACCTCGGAATTGGACCGCAAGGAGCTCTGTCATTCTGAAACGGGTCGTTGGAAGCAGCGCGAGGGATATCACCACCTAATACCAGGGACTGAGATAAGTTGTATCAGCATTCGGCATATACAAAGTTTGATACAAACTATACTTTCCCATAATATCGCTACCGGTTAGCGGGTATTGGATTGGACCACATACACACACACACACACACACACACACACACACACACACACACACACACACACACACACACACACAACAGATTTCATAAAAATGTGAAAACTTTTGATTCATGCTTCGAATTCAGTTTAAAATGCATTATGAATTGATATTTTTATGAACAAATCTAGTTTTAACGAGTTTTAGGCAAACTTCTGACTTTTTTTAAATTTCATCTAGAATTTATACGTGTTTTGTAAAAAGCTAACAAACTTAGTAAACTAAACATAAACTTTTTTTTTCTCTTTAAAACTATATCATCATCCTTAGTCGTGGTACATCTGACGTTAACGGTGCTCATCAATTGGAGCTTTTGCTTCGAGATTTGTGTAACACACATTTTAATATTTTGAAAACAACGGGAACTATCGATATATTTTCGAATTCATCCCCTATAGTACTTTAAAACCAAACTATTTACAACCTAATTTCACTAATTATAAAATCAGATTGCTGCAGGATTGAGTTCGTAAGTTTAACAATTTTGGAATAAGAAGATAATAACTTCCTTGGTTTGCCAAAAAAAATTGAATACCTTAAATCAGATTCTAGAAAGACAAATTTTGACATTCAAAGTCACCCTGGAATTCAAAACAAGAATTTTCAACGCATTCTTTTTTTATTTTCAAAAACAGTGTTTGGACCTCATGTGGCTTACCACAGGGCAGCAAATGACCAAGAAGGTTAAAGCTGCCAGAAATAAATGAATTAACAACACCAACAACATACCACAGTTCACTTTTAAAAAAATAATCCTAATTCAAATCCTACCAGTTAGAAATTATTTCAATAATGAATTGAAATCCGACCAATGCCGACTCGAAAAAAAAAATAATATCAAATCAATTTGAATATTTGTTTTAATGGCTCAGAGGTTCTGAACGAAACATTACAAAGAAATTATTGAAAATTAGCTCATCCAAAAGCTTCTTTAAAATATAACTACAAATAGTAAAAAAAAAGCTGAAGACCAAAAGAAGGGCTGAAACTATTTATTTTTGTTTGGGAAAATATTTCCAAAATGTAAATAAACACTGAAAAATAAAATTATTAAAAGTCTTTTTTTATTAGTTCAGATATACTAAATATGGAAAACAAGGTAAAAGATAAGTTTTGAATTATTTTAAGATGATTGTAAGTCAATTGTAAGAACTTTGAAAAAAAAATCTAACGACTTTTTCTATAGATTAATTCAATTAAACTTATTGTAATCGGATTGATGCAATCGAATATGGGTCATTCCATCTGAAGCGGAACAGCATTTGAAAATTACCCTCTCCGATCCTGCTCAAATTTGGCTGAGCTGTTGATACTATCAAAACATGCAAGAATCCCGAATTTCATCCAAATCGGACCACCCCATCCATTTTTGTACCTCCCCAAAAAATCGACTTTTTGGCGATTTTTGGCCAAACCTCCTAGTTTCAAACGGCGATAGCTCAGGAACCACAAATCTAAGAAGGTCGGTCTTAGACTCAATTTTGAAGGAAATTGGACGTAGAATCCATTTCCGTGATCAAAATGTTGATTAATTTATTTTTTCTACCTGCATTGCGCAACTGAAAACTTTAAACGGCCGTATCTCAAAACACCCCAACTTATTTTTTTTATTTGACCTCACCATCGTGTTCCCCGGCCAATTTTACATAAGAATCACCTATCGACAGAAATGAATATGTTTCGTTCCAGAGATATCGAATTTTAAAGTTTTGTGTTTTCGAGATTACCTGCATCAGCTTCATTCGCCGCATCTGCTAGAAGCACACAGGCGGGCTGATCAATAACTGCTACCTGGCCATTTATTGAAATAATATTTCATCATAAATAATCTTCATCAAATTGAGCAAAAATTAACTGTATAATACTGTAGGAAACTGAAGTTTAATCGCAAATGTTTATCTGCTCAAAAAAAATAATGAAGTGAATTTCTGTGTTAACCCACTGGACAGAGCAATGACGACACACAGTAAAGGGCAGAATTGGATTCCGACGGAGCGAGAGGAAAATGCAATTCTCGGATTAGTTTTCAAAAAGCCGTAAGAGCCATTGTTAAACAAAGTCCTTTTTGCATCGGTATTCGACCTACTTACGAAAAACCAATATCAAAATGCTCGAGATTGTTCATCTACACGTCCTTCAAGTGCCCCAAACTTAAAATAAATGAAATTTTGTTTCATTTTCTAGAAAAACGAAAATTAGTATCAGAGGTCACAATGGCTCTTACGGCTTTTTAAAAACTCACCCGAGAATTAATCTTGTTAGTAACACTGAAAAATAAGTGCACGATACAGTATTGAGTAAAAATATGAATTAAAATGAATAAAATTTGTTGATACGTTGTACTCTAGTGAAGGACGATCACAAGGAGTAGGAAAAGGATTTCTGGAATGTATAAAACTGAAAAATGTAAGAAAATCACAAAGTTTGATCTGCTGCAAAGCGGCTAATTCTCCAAATTTAGTTGCGATGATTTCGACACCGTCCGAACAACAGTGTTTTTTTTTCATCTATCATTCTTGGATTCTTGGAACACAATACGGCTGCTGTCCTCACGTATAAGGATTTTTTTAATTAAATGTACCTTGACCAAAATCATATTTTAATGAAATGGAGCTGGCTCACTATATAAAAATTGATTTAATATGATCAATCTAAACCATAAATCAGAATTATGGTAAAGTGTCACTAATAAACTATAATAATAATAATAATAAAGCAGGTTTTGGGGTTTTTGCTAAATGGCACTATTTTGCTCCACTTCATTAATTTTTTTGAGCAGATAAACATTTGTGATTAAACTTCAGTTTCCTACAGTATTATACAGTTGATTTTTGCTCAATTTGATGAAGATTATTTATGATGAAATATTATTTCAATAAATGGCCAGGTAGCAGTTATTGATCAGCCCGCCTGTGTGCTTCTAGCAGATGCGGCGAATGAAGCTGATGCAGGTAATCTCGAAAACACAAAACTTTAAAATTCGATATCTCTGGAACGAAACATATTCATTTCTGTCGATAGGTGATTCTTATGTAAAATTGGCCGGAGAACACGATGGTGAGGTCAAATAAAAAAAATAAGTTGGGGTGTTTTGAGATACGGCCGTTTAATGTTTTCAATTGCGCAATACAGGTAGAAAAAATAAATTAATCAACATTTTGATCACGGAAATGGATTCTACGTCCGATTTCCTTCAAAATTGAGTCCAAGAACGACCTTCTGAGATTTGTGGTTCCTGAGCTATCGCCGTTTGAAACTAGGAGGTTTGGCCAAAAATCGCCAAAAAGTCAATTTTTTGGGGGGGTACAAAAATGGAGGGGGTGGTCCGATTTGGATGAAATTCGGGATTCTTGCATGTTTTGATAGTATCAACAGCTCAGCCAAATTTGAGCAGGATCGGAGAGGGTAATTTTCAAATTTGCACTTTTTCGTGCACAGTTGAGATGGAATGACCCATATATGATTGGAATTGTGGTAATGCTTTTACTTTGATTTAAATGTCAGTTTATTCATCTTTTTTAAACGCTTTGTTTTTTCAAGAATGAAAAAAATAACTATATATTTTTTAATTTTATTCAATTCAATTCGAAGTTAAAAAAAAGATGATGATTAAATTACAAGCCAAAATTTCAACATTGCAATGAAAAAAGACAATTGGAAAATGCATTATACTCCCGTACAGTTGATGTTTAATCAGGCAAATATTTAAAAAAGTGTTTGTCCCTGGGCTCTGGCCGGGGTCGAGGGCAGGGGGGAGGGGAAAAAAATGGAAAAACAACCCATAGTTCCAAAATTTGAATGAAATAAGTGCATTAAAGTGCATTTAACACTAGCTTAGTTGTTTTGCAACCATTAGTTTAAAAAAATGTAAGACTTTCAGAGAAAAAGCTTTTAACAGTAATCAACATAGAAAACTTTCAAAAATTCAAAGGATTTTTAAACTAACTCAAATATGCTTAAAATAATTCTAAACGCAGGAGAATGCGTTTTAAATTGATTTCAGGTGATAACACTAAAATTTTCAGTAAAATTTTGAAGTTTTTTGAAGAAAAAAAAATTTTGCCCCCTGATTTTTTGGCCCGACTTTAAAGGGGGAAAGACAAAAACTTTAAATAAAAATTTCAACAGCCTCATTAGTTTTCAAAAAATGAAATATCTGTCAAAAACAAAAAAAAAATAGCGAAAAAATACTTTTTGCATCGAAAATTCATTGAAATTAAAAATATTTTTGAATTAACCAAAACATGCTAAAAATGATTCTCATCCCAGGGGAATGCATTTTAAATTGATTTCAGTTTTTTGCACTTAAATTTCCATTGAAAACTAGAACATAAAAAAATGCCCCTAACTTTAAATAATATTTGTACCAGCCCAATAACTTTAACTACTCAATATTTAATTAATTAACGGATTACCAGCTTGAAATTTTCGAAATTAATAATTATTTGACAGTCTGAAGCCTTGCCGGTAAACCTTGCCCCAAATTCCCCTAACAAAATCAAGCAATTTCAGCGCAAGACTCGTCTGGCACACGCAAAAACACACCCAGAATGAGCTGCCGAGGCAAAAACCAACGGGGCAGAAATTGTACACCTTGTCGACCGGCGTGGGGTTCCGAGTGCATTGCATATGCTATCAGGAGTGACAGCAGCTGCAGCAGCGCAGGTAAAGAACCATGTCTGGGTTTGATTTTGGGCTGCTGCTGGCTGCTGCCTGGTCCAGCCCACACATTCTTCATTCAGCATCCTTGCTCTGCTGCATGCCGCTTGGCTTGGCAAAAGAGAACGGAGAGAAGTTTGAACATTCTTGCAAAATTGAATGAGGTATCTGGAAACTGAAGAGAGTAGAAAAGGTGCATTTTTATCGCACAGTTTTGATCAATCTTGGAAAGGTACGGTGAAATGTGATGCTGGCTGGAACTAAATTGGAGCATGAAAGTTGAGTTTCTTGCAGTAAATTATAGAAAAGCAGATGTAACAAGCAACCAGATATGTTTTTATCTATCAATAACCCAAGACATTTTAAAAATCAGTTGCAAATTTAAATAAAAATATGCAACTGGCTTCAAAAGCTCAAACATCAAATCAATCATGAAACAGAGTGAATTTCTTCTCATGTCAACCACAAAATTTCAAACCAGGTTTTTCGTCGAAACAATTGTCCAAAATAATCGACTAGATTAGAAACAGGATTTCCTGTAGCCCCACACCGGATACGTGCTAGGTGACAGATTTTCAATTAAGCTCAAGCGTTTTTTTGGCTGAGTTTGTTTTTCAAACCTGGATGTTGAAAGCATTTTCAATCAGCGAAAAATGCACTCCAGCTTTCGCCATCATGACTGTTGATTACTTATACAGTTTCGTGGAAATCGAGTGATGAATTTAGAATGTATGGCCGTATGAGTTGGCCTTGCACACATACCGAGAGTTGTAAACAGTTTAGTCAACAAATGAAATATAGATTGAAAAATCACAAGCATATTAGTTTTTCTATATTATCTATCAACAGAAAGATAGAATTGGGATTGAAACTTTAATTTCATTGGTTGGAATGTCGAAAAACACATTTACTAATCGCAGAATTTGTTGATTCTCCGAACAGTTTTGAAGAAATTTAGCGGGAACTTTGGGGGTTTGACTCCCAAGACATATTCCCTGTGCATGACGAAGCCCGATTTTGAAATTTTGTTTTTTAAAAAAATACAATAATCAAAAACAGACGAATTTTTATATGAAAAACACAAAAATATTTTTATCTTTTTTTTAAATAAACTTTTTTTAAATCGGCCTTAATCATGCACACGGGACCGGTTTAATGAGTCTTCACCAAAATTTTTAGCCGATTTGGTCAAAGCAGTGTTGAGATATCGTGGCACAACGATGCCAGATAATTTTATGACAGATCTGTATTTTCTTAAAAATAAATCTGTATTTTATCTGTATCATGTCGAATTCGGAGCCATAGTAGACATTTTTTAATTTTTAACAGTAGATTTAGGCTTTTTGATGCTATTAAAACATAATTCAATCACTTAATTGTTGAAATTCTCAAATATGATCATTTAAAAAAATCTATGCATCCAGATTTTTGTGATTTTTGGGATTGAAAAATCTGTCAAATACAGATTTATCTGTATATCTGGCATGGCTGGGCACCCGTTTTTTGAAACTGCTAACTTCAAATAGCTATATCTCGGCAAATATACAACCAAATGTGTTCAAATTTATTTTATTGATAGATGAAAATGTATATTTTAATGCCCTGAAAACAGATTTAAAAAAAGTTTAAGCGTGTGCTCAAACCAACCTCTGAAATTTTTACCGATTTACATGTATGTAACCCCTTAAGGGTGGGTGCATGTAGGGTGGTTCAAGGATATATGAAAAAGACAAAAGTGTTTAATTCCGTTTGCATCATTTTAATCGGAATCGGAATCGGAATTTTAAAGTTCTTTGACCCCAGAAGCTTCCCTGAAAATTTGAGCTTATTTGGTTAAGGTTTAGTTGCTCCAATTTTGATCTGAAGTTAGAATAGAATTTCAATAAATTTAATTGATTTATTTTTCAATTTTAACTCTTCTTATAGAAAGTTTTCCTCAACCCGACAAATATTATCATCTAAGAGATTTCTTATAGGTTTTGATACGGGGAACAACTTTGTAGAACATTGCAAAGCGCTAGGAATTGATCCCGAAAAGATACAGGTTAATTTTTTGAGCATGTTTTGAATTTTTGCCGAAAAAAGTAAACTCCAAAGACATCCTGAATCTTTTCGGGATCAATTCCTAGCACTTTGCGATGCTCTTAAAGTTGTTCCCCGGATCAAAATCTATAAGAAACTAAAGAATAGGAAAATTTGAAAGGGTTTTGGGAAATTTTCTATAAGAAGATGTAAAAAGTAACTTCAGATCAAAACTGGTGCAGCTGAACTATAACCAAATAAGCTAAAATTTTCAAGCTAGCTTCTGTGGTCACAGTACTTTTAAATTCCGGTTGATGCAAACGGAATTGAACACTTTTGACTTTTTCATATAATCGTGTACCACGCTAGTGCACAGCAGCCAAGGCAGTTGTTGTCTTCTTATTCCAAAATTGTTAAACTTATGGATCAAATCCTTCAAAAATCTGAATGTTGAAAAACTCTAACTTTGTTTTGAATTATTTTGTAGATGGGGATGAAACAAAAATGTTGGTCCAAATGCTCTGGTTGATATGCACCGAAAAAAAAATCTTTCAGCTGGTGAATTTATGTTTTTTTTTTTTCTAAACATTTTTAAAAACCATAACTAAATCAAAAAAATTGTGTTAAATCTGGTCATGGTTTTCTGCTATTTAGTTGAGAGAACAATTCTCCACTAAAACCAGAAATGGATTTATTTATATTTTTGATTTGGTTTAAACTTTGTGGGGACCTTCCCTATAACCAAAGAAAATATTTTATGTCATTGGTTAACCCATGCAAGTTTCCATATAATTTTGACAGCTGTCCATACAAAAATGTTACAAAAATATTCAAAAAAATGTATTATTTGAAGGAATTTTCTGATCGATTTAGTCGATTGGCACTCGAAAATATTTTTTTGTCGATTTTGAATAAACGGATCGGATTATATTTTTATTTTTTTATATATGTTTTAAGGGACAAAACCGCAACTTTGAGCCATAAAGAAGATGGACAAAAAATTAAAGTTTTATGGAAAAATGCTGTTTAAAAAAAAATCAGTTAAAACAATTGTTTGGCTTCAGTTTTGAATGTAGTAACAACTTTGCAATCGAAAAGTACTCCACAATTATCAAAATTTAGATGTTTTTGATTAAGTGCACTGTTGGACGTCATGTTGAATGTTTGGCCTTTTGAAAAGTAAGTCTTGATTCCAAAATTTTCAAAATATTTTTTTTCTACAATTGTTCACAAATTTACAAATATTTCATTTTTCAACATTGAAGCAGAGACCATTAGTTGCTGAGATTATTGCCTGTATTTCAGAAACCAGAGGTCACACTTTCATTGTCTCTTAGGCAATTTTATTGGAAATTTCTAAACTTTTCGAACAAAAATAAAAAAAAAATGGACATTCATGGATTTTTTTTAATAAAAAAACCGTGATTTTTTTTTGAATCTTGAAAATGAAGCACTTTATTCAAATATCTGTTCATTACTCTTTGATTGCAAATTTGATTTAATTTTTAAAACTGCATTAAAAAATCTTTTTGACTGAAAAATATTTTTTTTTTCAAAAAATTACACCTTGGCGGCAACATTTTTATCCCTACTTCTCAATGGCTTGAAAGTTGCTGTTTCTTGATCCCTAAAACATATCAATAAAGTTCAAAAGTTTTAAATTGGGTACTAAAGCCCTTTGTCAATTTTTATGTACAACGGTTAAAAACACCATTAAAAACCATTTCTGATCACTTTTTTTCATTTTAATGCAAAAAATTTCTATGACAAGACAACATTTTTTCGATGGATCAACTATGGTTCCCTTGGAACGAGCTGTCAAGTAGGAGCTTTTCTGTCAAGAAGGACCGCGAGGTTAATTTTTCAAAATTGATTTAAAAAACCATTTTAAACTCTTTGTGGTCGTACAAAGGGTCATTGTACTCAGAAAAATAAGCTTTATCGCTGCAAACAATAATATCAGCAATCTAAGCTTCATTTTAGGACCCAATTATGGATTTTATTCAGAATAGTCCTCATCAATACCGACAATTTTGCCGAAGGCAATTCCTTCAAAAGTTACAGGTTTTTGAATATTTACGTTCCATTTTAGTATGGACAGCTGTAACAATTGTATGAAGCCTTGTATGGGTGAACCAATGACGCAAATTGGCTTCTTTAGTCTCCAAAAAGTTTGAGTTAAATAAAAAAAATACAGATAATCCGTTTATTCTGAATAATCATTCTGACATAATATTTTTAGATTATTTGTTATACAGAATTATAGAAAATCAAAATCAAAGCTTAGTTTTTTTTGTGGCTCCCAATTTATAATCTTTTTCCCTTGACTTGGCCCATCAATGCTTCTAGAAGCTCAATTCTCAATATTTGATGAATGAATCTCAAGTGAAAATCCATATCGATATAATTAGCTCGTGCATCAGCAATAAAATAAATCTCCCATTCCTCGTTATCACAGAATTTCCCTCCCTTCTCGTTAAATTTTCCCTCACCCTCTGCTCTGAATAATGAACCAGCGCGCGTGTCATCTTCTGCTACGAGCTGCTCGTCAAAGTCAACAATGTATAAATTACTTCCCTTTCCCTTAACATCAAACGACAATCCTGGCTGGCACGAGACTTTGCCGGGGAGAGGAGGGGGTGCAGAGTGGATAAGCGTGAAAGAAAGTCAATTGTGACATCATCTATCCGTGTCGTGCTCACCCCGCCCCCTCCCCCCTCCTGCCCAGAGAGCAGTGTCACGCGACATGAAAACAGTGGGTGAGGGGTTGAACAAGGGGTCAACCCTCGATTGAATGTTGGAATAAGATATTATTGACTTCTAAATAATGACAAAAATAAAGAATACAACAAAACATATTTATTTCAAGCGATTTAAAAAATATTTTGAAAATTTCAGAGAAAATGGAACAACCGTCCCGATCTGAGCTCTTTCAAGGTTTCCGAAACATCACCGCCATCATCATTTCCTTGAAGATGTCGTCGCTAGGCACCGCTGAGACGGATTCCCCGGAATTGGAAAACGGCTTTCCGCGAATTGGAAATATCCAATATGGCATTATATTGCTAACGAACGAATAATAATAATACTTCGAGCTGTTGCGTGCATTCCGGCCTCGAACCAGGAGGAAGTGGATTCATATCGTGAAATTCTCGACATATTTGAATATCGTGCTGGAGAGAATTCCCCCGAGGCTGCGCGTTATGAAATGGATCGTGACGTCATTATTGCTTTCTTATCGCGAGTTGGGTTGGTGTGTGGGAGGTGGGTGGGAAATATATTGGTCTTGGACGTGTTTAGATCGAATGTTTGGATCCATGGGATAAGCCTCCAAGTAAATGAGCCTAATTATGTCAAATTATTTAGATATCTTTGTTTCGAGAATGAAAAATGGTTTTAGTTCGAACAAAGGATGATTAATTGTAGAGATTGAATAACAGAAGTTCCATTTGAAAAGAGCCTAATCCAAATTAAAAATCTCCGATCGGGCTCAAAAAATTTCTTGGGTTTACTTTGCCAAAATAATTAGACCAGTATTTTTATGATTGACCGTTAGGGTGACCTACACATGGCCATTTTCGTCATTTTCGTCAATTTTCATAATTAAATGACTTTTGGTACCCAAACATGGTCATCACTGAAATGTTCAAGTTAGAAAAGACAATATTTTCCCGTTTTCGTCGTTTTTTCAATTTTGCGCGTGGCGTGCCAAAAATCTCAGTTTTTATTTTCAAAAAATCATCATGTTAATGATCACCTCTCATTTATGAGTATGTTACGTAAAATTATCCAAGGAATCCGATACAAATATCTTCAGACATAGGCTTTTTGGTCCAGACACCGTCATTATTTTGGCAATGTAACCCCCAGACAAATGTTGAGCCTGATCGGAGAATTGCTGTATACTAACCTCTGAACTTTTCAAACAATTATATTTTCATCATTTGATAAAACTCATAATCTTTGACTAGTTCTAGCGTATGAATGATCTGGCAAAAAAATAAATGAAGATCTGGCATCCCCCCCCCCCCCCCCGGCACTTATCTGTATGAAACCGAGTAAAAATTCTAGCAACCCTGTCTCAAGTTATGACCACATATGAGATATTCATGCACTTTTTTTATAATCCACATCACTCTCATTGTGTGTGTGTGTGTGTGTGTGTGTGTGTGTGTGTGTGTGTGTGTGTGTGTGTGTGTGTGTGTGTGTGTGTTTTTTTTTTTTTTTTTTTTACAAGGTCGGAATCTGCTATCAGACACCTGAGAATTCATTTCTCAGGTAGTGTGGGGTTGGGAAAACAAAAAGAGTTTTCCCGACCCACTAAACCAGTCCTTGAACGCCGTGCCCTTTTCCCCCCGGGACCACCTTTCGGTATAACTTCGGGGGGAGGCGTTGCATTTTCTGCACTAGTCTACTTACAGGATCCATGCCGGGTGCTAGAACCATTTCCTGTTCTACATACATATGAGTCCATGCAAGGGTTTAACCGCGCCCAAGAATCGCGTTGCTTTTGATCGGCTAGTCATATGCAGCCCTCTCCTTGGACCATCGAGACGTGTACCGATTTGGTAGAGCCAACCGTCATAACGTGCTCTCCTTCACAGCCACACTCGTGGGTTCTCAACTCCTGTGACCATCGAGACGTGTACCGATTTGGTAGAGCCGGCCATCATAACGTGCTCTCCTTCACAGCCACACTCGTGGGTTTTCGACTAGGCTTCTAGTCGTTCCTCCTCTGGTCGTCTCTCCATCTCCGCTGGAGAGCCGAAGTGATCTGCGTCACCGCTCCGACGACAGCATTCCACTTGGCGATGTCGCTGCACATTATCCGGACTGGTGTCTGCTCCGATAATGGCCAGCATTTCGCTTCGCACTGCCTCGAAGCGAGGGCAGCCGAACACCACGTGCTCCGGTGTTTCCTCGCAATCGACGCAGTCCGGACAGAGAGGAGACTCTGCATGTCCGAACCTGTGCAGGTACTTCCTGAAGCAGCCATGGCCCGACAGGAACTGTGTGAGGTGGAAGGTGACCTCTCCATGCCTTCTGCTCACCCACGTGGATACGGACGGGATAAGCCGATGCGTCCATCTGCCTTTCTCCGTGGTGTCCCACTCACGTTGCCACCTTGCCAGCGATTCGGCTTTCGCAGCTTCCCGGATACCTCTCGTGCCTCTCCGGGTGTAGCGCACGGTGTCCTCCTCCAGTGTGATGCCGATGGGGATCATTCCGGCTATAACGCCAACCGCTTCCGACGAAATGGTCCTGTACGCGCTTGCAACCCGCATGGCCATCAGTCTCTGCGTTCTGTCGAGCAGCGCTCGATTTCGCTTCGTCCCCAGCGCCGTCCACCATACCGGTCCGCCGTACCTAAGTATGGACGTCGCGACACTTGCCAAGAGGCGGCGCCTACTGCTCCTGGGTCCAGCGTTGTTCGGCATAATCCTCGACAGTGCCATGATCGCCTTAGCCGCCCTCTCGCAGGCGTAATCGACGTGGCTGTTGAAGTTCAGCCGGTCATCCACCATCACCCCGAGGTACTTGAGCGCTCTCTTCGAGTGCACGACGTGTTCTCCAACGTGTATCTGGGCCTGCTGCACCTTTTTGTGGTTACTGACCAGTATCATCTCCGTCTTGTGGTGAGCGATCCGCAGCTTCACCTCGAGCATCCAGTTCTCGATCATTGCGATTGCCTCCATAGCCAGCACTTCGACCTCCTCGACATTTTCGCCGGTTACCGTCAGCACTATGTCGTCTGCAAAGCCAACAATCTCTACGCCGTTGGGTAGCCCCAGTGTCAACACTCCGTCATACATTCCGTTCCACAGTGCTGAACCCAGAATGGATCCCTGCGGAACTCCCGCGGTAACAACAACGTTTTTTTGTCCATAGGCAGTGTCGTAGACCAGCACGCGGTTCTCGAAGTAGCTCTTCAAGCTCATGCACAAATAGTCAGGCACCTTCATTTTGTGCAGCGCTGCTGCTATGGCCGCCCAGCTCGCACTGTTGAACGCGTTCTTGACGTCAATCGTGACTATTGCGCAGCAACGGTTCCCCCTGCGTTTTTTCCTCCGCGCTTCGTCGGCTTTCTCGACAACTTTCCGGATGGCGTCCACCGTGGATCTCCCTTTACGGAAGCCGAACTGCCTCGCTGCTAAGCCATGCTCGCTCTCCGTGTACTTGGTCAGCCGGTTAAGGATGATCCGTTCTAGAAGCTTTCCGAGGGTGTCCAGCAAACATATAGGCCTATACGATGATGGGTCCCCCGGTGGTTTGCCTGGCTTTGGCAGCAACACGAGCTTTTGAACCTTCCACGGGTCGGGGAAGTGTCCTTCGTCCAGGCATTTCTGCAGGACTGTTCGAAACCTATCCGGGAATGCTTGAACCGCCGATTTCAGGGCGAAATTCGGGATTCCATCCGGGCCGGGAGCTTTCTTCACCTTCAATCTCTTCGCTACTGCCACAAGTTCTTCGTTGGTGATCAGATGACCTTCGGCGTTGCTACCCCCTTCGTCGTTGTACGGTGTAGGAGGCCATGTCGTTGGGTCATGTCTTGGGAAGAGCCCTTCCACAATGACCTTCAGCTTGTCGGGACACGTTTCAGCAACCATCGATGGGCCTCTGATCTTCGCCATCGCGACACGATATGCGCTCCCCCAAGGGTTTGCATCAGCGTCTTGGCATAACTCCTTGAAGCAGTTTGTCTTGCTACATTTGATCGCTTTCTTGAGCGTGGCCTTTGCAGACCGGTACTCCTCTCTGCACTCCTCTCTAGTTGCTTCGGATCTTGCTCTCTGGACTCGTCTTCTGGCGCTGAGGCAACTTGCCCGAAGGGTACCGAGTTCTTCATTCCACCAGTAGGCTGGACGACGACAGTTCCTTGGCTCCAGTCTCCGCGGCATGGTTGTGTCGCATGCTGTCACCAGTTGTGCTGTTAGCACGTCGGCACTCAAGTCTTGGGGACCATCACACCAATGGAGCGCTTCCACGAAGAGACCCTCGTCGAAGTACTGCAGCTTCCATTTCCTTCCGTAGGACCGGCTGCTCCTATCTGGTACAGGGGCTCGTCTCCCGATGCTGTACCGGATCGCTTGGTGATCGCTATGGGTATAGTCCTCACTCACCCTCCAGTTCATGTCGGCCGCCAGTCGCGGGCTACAGAACGTAACGTCGATAATGGACTCACGACCGTCTTTGCGGAAGGTACTGCTGGTTCCGCGATTCGCCAGCCTAACGTCTAGCTTTGCCAGAGCTTCCATTAGGCTATGCCCCCTAGCATTGGTGCATCTGCTACCCCACTCGACCGCCCACGCGTTGAAGTCACCTCCGATAACGATCGGGCTTCGTCCGATCAGTTCATCGGTCAGACTATCCAGCATCTGCTGAAACTGCTCCAAGGTCCATCTTGGGGGAGCATAGCAGCTACAGAAGAAGGTTCCGTTTACTTTGGCGATCACGAATCCTTCAAACGCCCTCGAGACCACTTCCTGTATGGGGTACCGCCCCATCACGTGTATCGCCGCCATTCTTGCTGTATCCGCGGCCCAGTTTCCGTTGTCGTGTGGAACTCGGTACGGTTCTGCAATAATTGCCACGTCACACCCCGTCTCCGCGGTCGACTGCCACAGCAGTTGCTGTGCAGTGTCGCAGTGATTGAGGTTCACCTGGGACACCTCCATTACTTTTTGCCCGAGGCCAGCTTCTTGTACACCGGGCAATTAAAGCCACCCGTCGCATGGCTATTGCCATCGCCTTCTTTACAGAGCACGCACTTCGGCTTATTTTTGCAGTCTCTTGCCATGTGGCCTTCTCTACCACATCTTCTGCAACTGTTGGTTCGATCGGGACCGTCGCAATTTCTCGCCTGGTGGCCAAAACCCATACATCGGAAACACCTCGTCATCTGCTGGGTCACTCGAGGAACAGGCCTCAGTGGGCACACCGACCACCCTACTTTGACCTTGCCGGCTTCCAGCAGCTTAGACGCCGAAGGCGTCGATAGTCGGATCGACGCAATTTGCGTGCCGCCGTAGGCTTTCCTCAGCCGGATTGCCATCGGTGTCGTACGGTCATCCAGAAGAACGATCAGCGCATCTTCTAGCTCTTCCTCCGTCGTGATCTCGTCCAGGTTCCTGCACTCAATCGTTGTCTCCGGCGATAGCGCCCTTACCTTCGACTCGTAGCCTACGGCTTTCTCGACGAGGGACTTAAAAGCTGAGCTCTTGACCGCGGGGTCATTCTTCAGCTCAAAAAGCATCGCTCCGGTCTGTGTGTTCTCGCCAAGCTCCTTGAGTTCCGGATCAGTTCGTACTTTCCGGAGGAGGTCTGCGTACGAAACACCTTCCTTCACCTCGACCACCAAAGCCTCGCCTTTGTTACGCTGTATGTGTGTGTGTGTGTGTGTGTGTGTGTGTGTGTGTGTTTTTTTTTTTTTTTTTTTTTTTTTTTTTTACAAGGTCGGAATCTGCTATCAGACACCTGAGAATTCATTTCTCAGGTAGTGTGGGGTTGGGAAAACCAAAAGAGTTTTCCCGACCCACTAAACCAGTCCTTGAACGCCGTGCCCTTTTCCCCCCGGGACCACCTTTCGGTATAACTTCGGGGGGAGGCGTTGCATTTTCTGCACTAGTCTACTTACAGGATCCATGCCGGGTGCTAGAACCATTTCCTGTTCTACATACATATGAGTCCATGCGAGGGTTTAACCGCGCCCAAGAATCGCGTTGCTTTTGATCGGTTAGTCATATGCAGCCCTCTCCTTGGACCATCGAGACGTGTACCGATTTGGTAGAGCCAACCGTCATAACGTGCTCTCCTTCACAGCCACACTCGTGGGTTCTCAACTCCTGTGACCATCGAGACGTGTACCGATTTGGTAGAGCCGACCATCATAACGTGCTCTACTTCACAGCCACACTCGTGGGTTTTCGACTAGGCTTCTAGTCGTTCCTCCTCTGGTCGTCTATCCATTTCCGCTGGAGAGCCGAAGTGATCTGCGTCACCGCTCCGACGACCGCATTCCACTTGGCGATGTCGCTGCACATTCTTCGCACCACATTATCCGGGCTGGTGTCTGCTCCGATAATGGCCAGCATTTCGCTTCGCGCTGCCTCGAAGCGAGGGCAGCTGAACACCACGTGCTCCGGTGTTTCCTCGCAATCGACGCAGTCCGGACAGAGCGGAGACTCTGCATGTCCGAACCTGTGCAGGTACTTCCTGAAGCAGCCATGGCCCGACAGGAACTGTGTGAGGTGGAAGGTGACCTCTCCATGCCTTCTGCTCACCCACGTGGATACGGACGGGATAAGCCGATGCGTCCATCTGCCTTTCTCCGTGGTGTCCCACTGACGTTGCCACCTTGCCAGCGATTCGGCTTTCGCAGCTTCCCGGATACCTCTCGTGCCTCTCCGGGTGTAGCGCACGGTGTCCTCCTCCAGTGTGATGCCGATGGGGATCATTCCGGCTATAACGCCAACCGCTTCCGACGAAATGGTCCTGTACGCGCTTGCAACCCGCATGGCCATCAGTCTCTGCGTTCTGTCGAGCAGCGCTCGATTTCGCTTCGTCCCCAGCGCCGTCCACCATACCGGTCCGCCGTACCTAAGTATGGACGTCGCGACACTTGCCAAGAGGCGGCGCCTACTGCTCCTGGGTCCAGCGTTGTTCGGCATAATCCTCGACAGTGCCATGATCGCCTTAGCCGCCCTCTCGCAGGCGTAATCGACGTGGCTGTTGAAGTTCAGCCGGTCATCCACCATCACCCCGAGGTACTTGAGCGCTCTCTTCGAGTGCACTACGTGTTCCCCAACTTGTATCTGGGCCTGCTGCACCTTCTTGTGGTTACTAACCAGAACCATCTCCGTCTTTTGGTGAGCGATCCGCAGCTTCACCTCGAGCATCCAGTTCTCGATCATTGCGATTGCCTCCATAGCCAGCACTTCGACCTCCTCGACATTTTCGCCGGTTACCGTCAGCACTGTGCGTCTGTGTGTGTGTGTGTGTGTGTGTGTGTGTGTGTGTGTGTGTGTGTGTGTGTGTGTGTGTGTGTGTGTGTGTGTGTGTGTGTGTGTGTGTGTGTGTGTGTGTGTGTGTGTGTGTGTGTGTGTGTGTGTGTGTGTGTGTGTGTGGGTGTGTGTGTGTGTGTGTGTGTGTGTGTGTGTGTGTGTGTGTGTGTGTGTGTGTGTGTGTGTGTGTGTGTGTGTGTGTGTGTGTGTGTGTGTGTGTGTGTGTGTGTGTGTGTGTGTGTGTGTGTGTGTGTGTGTGTGCAACCAACCAACCAAACGGGACCACGCGGTGCTTCTTAAAAATTTAGTTGTTTCCATGTATTTTTAGATTTTATATTCTTATACATGCAAATAACTCGCATATGCATTTGGAAGGTGTTAGCTCTGCCGAGCTTCGGTGACCCATTTCTACGCTGGCTAGCCGAGCGTGAGGTACCTCAGCTTTATCGACAAGCCCCGCCCTGAAAAACGTTTGTATCAATCGGATTCAAACGTTAGCGCGTATATAGTTGATAGTAACAGTATTCCTAATTCCAGTCATAGCTCATCAAGCCGTTATGGCCTAGTGGTTAGCATTTTTGCTTACCAATCCAAAGAACGGTAGATCTAATCCCGAATCGAGCGGCTTTGATTTTTCGTTCATGTTCAGAGTTTCAAGATTAATTAAATACTTTCTCATTGGAAGCAGATGGGAATCGAACCCAGGACCATTCGCTTACAAAGCGAACACCGTAACCAGTCAGCCACGGCCGCTCCCATTTTTTTTGTGTGCTTCAAATAGTTGGAAAACATGTAAAATTATCAGAACCATCCAAAGTTCAACTTGAAAAAATGACTGCTTGGTAAACAAGTGCTAAGAATCGGTCACAACATTTTTGTATGGACAGCTGCCAAATTTGTATGGAAAATTATATGGACGAACTAATGATGCGAAATGGCTACTTTCGGCAAACCGAAGGCACCAAAAAAGTTTCAGTCAGATTAAAAAATACAAAAAAAACAAATGACCGAATTCTGAGAGAACTGCTCAGAAACAAAACGATTTTATTGTTGTGGAGAATAGGATTGATTTTACTTGCTGATAAACAAATAATACTTCTAATAAAATACTAATGATCATGTTTTGGTTTGGTATGATTTGAAAGACAGCTGGTAAAATTAGAAAAATTAAATATTTTCTTGAAGTTGTATAATTGATCTTCACACTCATTTTGACCATTTAAGTTGATGTTCTATACAATATTGATGCAAAATAATCATCAAAAAAGGATCAGAACAATTCTCTAAAAATTAAATATTTCCCGGGATTCCCGGGAATTTTGAAACTCCGGAAAATTGAACGCTCTCGACATTTTTCGGAATTGCAAAAATAAATATTGGACCCGTTGCAAAACTTAATTTTTTCAGCACTCGTCGTATTCATCCAACTCTGCGAACCTCGTTGGATAAATGTATGACTGGTGCTGAAAAAATCTTCTTTTTGCAACTGTTTGCATAAACTTCTGTTCCGATTCATTGCTAGTCTACAATCATTCTGCAAATTTTTGTTCTAAATGTTAGAATTACACTTCTGGGTCAATGTAGATTTGAAAAGTACATTAAATTTCCCCTCAAATGACATGTCCTTGTTTTTTATTGTTGAGTAACGAAAATTGGCAGAGTTTTTGTAACTATTTTTGTTATTCGTTTTATCGGTATTTCGTCACCAGATCGGGCGTTTTACATGAAAGTCCCTTTGACACCAAATTTCCATTTCATCACCATTTTAGGCTGCAAATTATTGAAAAACGCGTTTTTTTTCGAATGTTTTTGGATTCGTAATCGCGATCAAAAATTAAACCTTATGAAATTTCACGCAAATCCAGGAGGGTCGGAACAACTTATTCAGATTTCAGGTGAGTTGGCATAGAATGACTCGAATACGTTTTGTGATTTTATGAGAGGTGGTCATGGAATTATGACTTCTTTTTTTCTTTTAATACCGTCAGTGGGGGTGACTATGGGTCAAAAAATGATACACCTCTCGAAATTTCTTAATAACAAAAACAATTTAAATAACATCGAAAATCATTCAACGTAGATTTGTTCTTAGATAGTTTACTAACATTTTCCCAAAATATGGTGGATTTTGATGAACACTACCTTAAATGCCAATAGTTTGAAAATTGACCCAATCTCACCCCTTAGAGGGGGTGACATTGGGTCAAATGAAACTAAAATGATGCTCAAATACAACGATATGGTAAAAACAAGTCATCCAACAGCGTTTCTTGTTCGAGGGAACCGTATTGACACGCTACAATGTTTGAAGTGGAGATTTTCAAACATTTGGGTAGTTTTCGAGCAATTCTAACAAAAATATTAGAAAAATGATTTTTCGAGAGGTCATTTTTGACCAAAAACGTACCCCAACTTTAGATATCTGCCAAAATAACAGGATTTTTTCTAGGAACCAGATTTTTTCAGCGAAGTCATCTTAAGATGTCCCCTACACAACCCTTTTAACAGAATTCAGTTTCATTGAAAATAACCTGAAAAATGGTAAAATCCGTAAAAAATCACTTTGACCCAATCTCACCCCCCAGACCCAATGTCAC